>NC_134274.1:14902358-15202358 GCF_031893055.1 Leptodactylus fuscus | reverse complement strand
TGTGGAGGCCTGAACCTGACTAACCTTTATCCTTATGTTTATCTGCTGCACTGAGGCGCAGATACAGTCATACTATCTCTTACAAAAATGTTGGTACACCCTGCAAATTCATTGGGGGAAATTTCTTCAAGGGGTTGTCCATGTTTTTATTATGGCCTGTGCTTAGGATATCTGATTGGTGGGGGTAGAATGGTGACCCCCATATGGCTTAGATGTTTGGAGGTACGTCTGGTCTATTTACTATACAGTGCCCAGAGCCTGAAGTGGTTGACTCCCTGCCTTGTACGCCTGGCACCAGTACAGCTCAGCTCTCATTGAAGACTAAGGAGACAATAAATGAAAAAATCATGGACAACCCTTTTAGGACTGTTGTTTCAGCCATAATGAAGTACCCAGATTTCAGGTAGTGTGAGTTATGTTAAATGTATTGGGCCGAGGCGTCCCTGTCTTGGCCTGTCTCCATCCATCTTTGTGAAAAATAGCAAGCAAGTTGCACCACATTTAAACTCATCTAAAAATCCCCCCATTGTGTTTACTGCAACTGCTTAAGGTCCAATTCAGACAGCGAAGTGATCCTGATAGTACGGTCCATGCTATGGCAGGCTGATTTGAGCATTGGACACTAGGCTTGTGGTTGGGTGGAAGCTCACAGCACGATAGATCACTATGATGTAGGGAGTTCAGTGGACCTGTGGTGGATATGTGGCCGTCACCTTGACCATATTACTTGGACTATGCACAGCCATCTGAATTCACCTTAACTTACGACTACCCATAGACCTCCACAAAGTCCAGATCCATATAAAAGATCTATATTCTCCCCATAGAATGCAGTGGATTCCAGAAATCTAGAACTGGTTGGATGCTTTTGACGTATCTCTTGAGGGTGCTCGTTCTCCTTGAGAGTACCCAGTGGTATCTTATAGACAATAGTTATTTGTAGAGGAGAACTAATTTGCATAGTTTTCTCAAGGACTAAGACTATTTAGACCAGCTGGATCTCTGCAAGGAGAACCAGTACCCCAACAATTGTCATTTAAGAATAAAACTGCTGTGTTCTGTTGTGTAACAACGTTCCTTGTCCTCTTGTGTTCTGACCAGCAGGTTCCTGGGTGGAGTTGCATTTCAGCAATAACGGTAATGGTGGCATGACAACACTAGGAGGACAAGAACAGGTACCGGCCTCAATCTCGATTCACAATGGCGACATGGAAAAGATATTACTGGACGCGCAACATGAGTCTGGAAGGAGCAGCTCCAGAGAGAGTTCCCATTGTGATAGGTATGGCTTCATATGTAGCTATTCAAGATCCAAGTTAAGGCGTTATAATGTTCGTTGATATCTTAATCTTGGATGAAATTTATTCAAGAGATTTCAGATTAGACGCTGTTCACACCACGGTCATATCTCTTGTACAGCTATTTTATTTGGCTGATTGGAGGATTTCTGGTGGTGATACATTAATAACCTATCCTAAGGAAAAGCTTAGATTAAGCCATAGGATTGGGACAGGGTGACTTTTTGCAGGAGTTTAGAGTAGCCCTTGGTATAGATAGATAATATAAAGGGGTATTCCACAGGATATGTCTGAAATGAAGGCCCTACCTACAGGACTTGAACTTATATAGAAAATCGGGATCCCTCAACTCCTATCCCACCATTCACCACATCCAGGCAGAGAATTAATGGAGAGGTGGACCTTCTGTAGGGTAAAACAGGGAACCCCATTCTCTACGCAGGCTGGAACCCAAATCTATCACACATTTATGGCGCATCCTGTGGATGTGATGACAACACACCATGATCTTTCCATGTAGCCTTTGGAGCTACTTAAAGTGGGATATTTCTAATAGTTTGAAGTGGTTGTCCCTTTGGGTAAACCATGTCCAGTGACAGATTTCCCTGAAAACTAATTGGGCCCCTGTAACCATCAAGAGGTTCATTGTAGTCTGTAGTGGACCAGACCTATGGTAGTAGAAAATATGGAGAACCCAAGTCGAATTCAGTAGCGTGGTCACTATCCGAAACTACTCATATATGTGGGTTTTTATGGAAAATCATTGACGACACAAAGTCATCCAAACTGTATATAAAACTATCTATTTCTGTTATCGTCTTAATGTGTTTAACTTTTTCCTTGGCTTTTCCAGCCCACCGCGATCCCAGACACCTCAGAGCATTCAAAGACTGAGCGACAGCGAAACCCAAGGGAGTAAAGAGAAGAGCAGTTCTCAGGTAAAGGAAACTCTACCACCATTTTATCACCAAGTAATACTAGCACACATAGATATGTATCCGTCTTTGCCTCTTATTTACTGGTACCCTGCAAATTTGGCCCTTTGCGTGGATTAAGGGCCAACATGGCTACCAGTAAGCCCCTTAAAGGGATTCTATCATTTGAATCCAGTTTTTAGCTAAACCCACGTCGGAATAGCCTTAAAGGCTATTGACTTGTCCCAAAAGGCCTCAAATAGCTACATAATGTTATGGCTGACAGAATGTGAGGATGTCAAAATGCTCTTGACCCTCCAAGTCAAAAATGCTGAGACCATTAAGAGGTTAATTTCTTCTTAAAGCATGCTTGTACGTAAGGTTATAGTTAATAGCTTGCCGGTAACATTCGGGACTTGCTCACATGCCGGTGCTCTCTACACGTCGTATTCCCCCCGGTGTGGTCGCCTGCTGGAGATTTTGATTATAATGTGTCCTACTTTACCCTGAAGCTTTTAATCTCCTTTATCTTTTTTTTAATTTTCAGGATTTACGTTTCGATGACTCGACATTACATTATGTACAAAAAAAAAAAATCATCTCAGCTGGAAAAAAGTACATGAGATTTGTATAAAGCTTTATAGTCTATGTGCAAATCTGACAACCGATCCCATAGCTTACATGTCCGTGTTATCAGTGGTATAGTAATGAAGCCCCTCTGCTTCTGTGACCCCCTGACAACACGCTCGAGTCCTATTGATGTAGTGTAATAATAGAGACCCTGTTGAATGGTGTATTTTATATTAGGCTAGGTTCACACTGAACCCCCATAGCATAAAATAGGTACAGTCAAGGAGACACGGGAGCAGAGGTCCTGCACGGAGGTTGCCCCAAACATCATGGAGAACTAAGCACAGATCTTCTATGGATGTGGGCTTGTCCAATCCGTCTGTCTTGTCAGGTCATCCCAGACAGACTGGCCATATTATCACTTCTAGGACTCCTCCTCCAGAGGGCGGTCACACCAAATATTGATGTGATTTACATATCTTTGTTTTGTTAATTGACAAAAGCATATTATTAACCCTTCTCTTTCTGAAACCATTCTTACTTTGCAGCATTTTTTCCACGTCTACCTATAACTTTTGCACAGTAGACACCTTTCTCACTTTCTCATGTTGTCTGTCCTTGAACAGATACTTCATTTGTATCCTTGAGGAGGAAGTGAATTGGATTTTTGTGCCTCCTCAACTCCAAAAATAGATTGTTTCCCTTTTGTGGTTAATGTTCAGTTGGTTTGGAAAAATTGTATCTATTGAGTCTACTTCTAAGTGGAAATGTCTGGTTTCCAGGTCTACGTCCATTTTTGTACTTTCACTGGATTATCTACCCCTTCTAAATGAGTCTATTCCATTGAACTTGCTTGTTCGGGTTCATGTATTGTATACGTGTCATGGCCGTGTTCAGATAGCAGTTGGGTTTTGTTAAGATCCCCATACAGAATCTTTCAAGAGTGAGGATGAGTGATCATCTCATCATTCAGTCAAAGTGGTCAATAGTGGACTGACCACTAGAAGACCCATGGGATCCACTAGATTCTTACCAGTCTAACCATACAAGAGCCAGTGGTGTTCAGTAGAAGTCTACCAGATCTGAGCTGACTTCGCCTGCTGATCACTTGCTTCTCGACTTTTAGGCTGAGTTCATAACTCTGGTGGAGCCTCCATGATGAGGCCCAATGAACCCTATATAAAGTTAGTAGGGTCTGTTGGGCTCCATCGTCTTCGTTATGTCACCATTTGCCTTAATTTTTTTCTGCTTCTACAATGGAGATGTAGAATGGAGATGTAAACTCAGCCTTATTCCCCCATTATACACTGTTGGTTGTATCAAGTGGACATGCCTCTGTGGTCTATGTTTAGAGAGTGAACCCTCAAAATGACTTCTTATGGTAAGCCAAGTCCAAAACAGAATCAGAACCAACATACTTGGCCGATATCTTACTTGACATCAGACCAGATGGTTGTGCCATCAGAAACAAATGCAGGTCAAGGTGCAAGCTTGAGTTGACTTTGGTATTAATAGACTATTAGTCTCTCATGAATTACCTTCTTATCTATCTCCTTCTAACAGTCAGAAGAAGATTACATTGAACGGAGGAAAGAACTAGAAAATTTACTAAAGAAGAATTCAGACTGGATCTGGGATTGGTCTAGCAGGCCAGAAAATATCCCTCCAAAGTAAGATATTTAGATGTGTCTTTATTGGATGGAGTCATTTTTTCTTTTTCACATAGTAAGAGCAGGTAATCTCTAGGAAAGAACCGTCACCGTGTGCACTTTACTGTAAAATGGTCTTACAAGTGGAGTTATGTTGTATCGCTTACTGGCCATAGATGTAGAGATCTCGGCAAATACATGGAGAAGTTATAGATGTACATGGGAATTGGTTTCAGAATTTCATTGTAGGCTTTATCTTATACAGGGAATTTGTCTTCAAACATCCAAAGCGAAGCGCCGCGCTAAGTATGAGGAACACAAGTGTCATGAAAAAAGGTGGAATCTTCTCTGCAGAATTTTTGAAGGTCTTCCTTCCATCCTTGCTGCTGTCTCACCTTCTTGCTATTGGACTGGGGTAGGTTTCTATCGCCAGTAGTAAAAAATTAAGGCCACTTGTAGTAGTATATATGTAGCACATTCACATGATGTGCTACATATATCTGATTGGGATGGGTCCCGCCTTGGGGCACCCCACTCTTCAGGAGAATGTGGGTTCGGTCAAATCTGTTCGGCAAATCCAAGTTGTTGCCGACTCTACATATAAATGGAGACAAGCTGGAAAGATGTGACCATCTATGACTCTGTTAAGGGGATATTGTCACTCCTTGGGGAGAGACCACCATATAGGTGTGTGGAGACTTATTAAGCCTTTAGCACTCCACTTCGCAAAGGACCATGGGAAGAATATGCAAATCTGTCTTCCATGATGTAATTAGGAAGTCAGCTGCTGCCTCAGTATTGCAGACCAATAGAGGGCGCTCACTGGAATGTGCAAGCCTGTCTTCCCTGATGTAGTTAGGAAGACAGAATTCCAGTGAAATAACCCAATAAAGGCTGCTCCCTTTCGCATCATGCTCGACCTTCCAAGAGGCCTTTGTTTTGCAATGACGCTGGGATTATTACCAGGTATAGTCTCTCAATCAAGGACGGCTGTTTCGATGTATTTGCATCTCATCAGCTCGATGTAGAGAGGACTATAACCTGGTAGAGGTGAGAGGCTTAGACAGGGTTAAGGGGATATTGTCACTCCTTGGGGAGAGACCACCATATAAGTGTGTGGTATAGTGAGCGCCCTCTATTGGTTTGCAATACTGAGGCAGCAGCTGACTTCCTAATTACATCATGGAAGACAGATTTGCATCTATGACTCTGTAATTGTGACTGGGGGGCTCCCTTCTGGTTGACATGTTTCCTTAATATAGGATATTCCTTAAAGAGAACTTCAGCCCAAAAATTGAAGAGCTTTCACATGAAGGTGTTAATGACAATGGCTCACGGTACCCCCATCGCTCTGGTTTTCGAGGAAAGACAGTAAGAGCCGAAAGGTCACTGCTACCATGTTGTTTTAGTAATCTGAACCACACTGACCGAAACTTCTAACGTGTCACTGTGACAAGTCTAAAGGCCATGCAACAATAGGTACAACTAAGATTAGTTTACATAAGATTGGGCAACCTCTGTACATGAAAATACTCCAATGTCAATGAGATGTCAAGTGCTTACTTACTGTTTACTCAACCTAGGCGTATAGATATTTGCTAATAGTAGAAGCCCTTTACGGGTATTTATACACTCATATCTGTATACTACGTACCTATATATACACACACAGTCACTCTCACGTATTGACCATAACAAGCTGTTAATCATGTTTAGTCAATCTATAACCTGAACTGTATATACAACACGTACACATGTTGTGTATGGTCTGTGCTACGTTCTGTGCTGCAATATAATCTATAAACACCACTTATATTACGTGACACTGGCTGTGTGCCACTACCAGTAAATCTGTACTATACATTGTCCAGATAAAGTGACAGTATGACATGATAGGATAGCTAGAATGCACCCTTGCTGGGCAATCTGTATATGGGGAGTTTGTTCTGCTATTTGTTGGTTTCTAAAGACAGGCTTGCCTTAGTAACAGGGAGTGAACAGCCAATTTGGACGGAGAGACTCTTAATGGGAGGAGATTTAAAGATGTTTTTAGGCAGAAAACAGTAACATTTTTAATAAAGTGTATTACATTTTGGTCCAGAATCACAAATTCTGTTAAATGAAACTACTTTGTCTTAAAGATTATTGACCATATAAATGCTTATTGATGGACCATGTAGGAGAGATCTGGTGAGAGACTAGGTGACTCTTTACCAAAATTCAGTTGTATTGTAGGAGTGGTCATGGTAAAGAGTAGAGATGAGCGAACACTGTTCGGATCAGCCGATCCGAACAACACGCTCCCATAGAAATGAATGGAAGCACCTGTGACGCTGACTTTGCCGGCGGGTGGCGTCACAGGTGCTTCCATTCATTTCTATGGGAGCGTGCTGTTCGGATCGGCTGGTCCGAACAGTGTTTGCTCATCTCTAGTAAAGAGTAATTTTAGGAGTCAAAAATATATAGTAAGTAGAGGACCTTTATACATTTTGCACTGGATATAACAGCTTCCAGTTGCACCACTTACAGTGGCTGTTAAGAGCAAAATGACCCTTGTTACTTATTTATAGTGCACTAAGCCAGCAAGACTGCATAGGTTTCAGACTGCGTGTCCTGTAATGTCTTGATCTTTATCTGTTTATGCTCCGCAATATCTCTACATTTGGAGACGGTTGTGAAATAACGCGTCCAGCAAAAATGTGAATGATAAACACATGATGGCTGGCTGAAACCATGTCATCAGATATGTGGAAATAACTGGGTATCGGCATATATTGCAGTAGCCCAGAAATGTTGGATTCATTTTGCATCACTTTATCGGAAATACATGTTTATACTACTCTAAATAACGTCCGTAGGCTGGGACTGTGCAAGAGCTGATACACACATGCGGCGTAAGTAAAGTCTTGTGGGCTACAAGGCAATATTTTGTCCGGGGCCCCCTACAGCAAATTATTGATAGTGATGGTTACGGGTGCTAAGGAGTTTAATCACCCTTAGGGTTGGTTCTCATATGCGTTGGTATTCCGTCTGGGGCCGTCCCCGCACGAAATACCAAATGCAATTGCAAGCACTGTGCAGTAAAAGCACACAGACCCCATAGAATATAATGGGGTCCGTGTGCTTGTCTTGCACTGCTTGCACGAATCATATGGACAGGAAAGTAAATTGTGAACTACTTTCCATGTTCTGTGCGGATATCTGGTGGCAAGAACACGGACCCCATTATAGTCTATGGGATGCGTGTGCTTTCACTGCACAGTGCTTGCAATTGCATTTGTTATTCCGTTTGGGGGGGGGGGTCCTCATGCAGACTCCCCCGCACAGAATAACAACGCAAATGTGAACAAGGGGTCAGTGTGGTTAGTGTCATCTGTGGGTCTCCTTGGCTTATGGGCCAGATGGAAGCTGCAATCTCAATTCTGATGGCACTACACCCTTTGCACCCCCTCAAGTTACACCACTGTTCACACCACGGGCGGGTGTTTCCAATCCATTTTTATGGCATAGCACATGGCTCCATTGATGGATGTGCAAGCCCTATAAATAACATATATGACAGAGGCCCGTTTTCTGATAATTGGACTCATGCTAGTCCTATTATGGAATATAAAAACAGCTTGACGAAAGTGTGAACAGAGCCCAACCCGGGATATCTGGAAAGAAAAAGGAGGAGGTTGGGAATGGTTTAGTAGGCTTTGTTTGGTGTCCACTTCAGACAATGCAGTATGAGAGCGTTTCTGCTCCATCCAATGGCCTGTCAATGTAGATTGGGTAGGCGGCCCCATGTCTCTTCTCACATCTATTGTTCCCTTTCTTTCAACCATGAGGTGGGGTGGGGGGAGACCAAATAAATGTCTACATTGAGGCACAGAGAAGCCTATTCTTCTGCCGCTAGTATTTATATATCCCAGGTGCCTTATGTCACACTAACAAATCTCTGCGAAGCCAAAACAATGGACACACGGATTGTTAAAATAGCGGACACCATTGGTGCCCAATGGACCTCAATGACTGCAATGGGATGCAATGGGTGCCCGTTTATTTTTTTTTTAAGCCACAACCACCGGATAAAAAAGTTGGACTTTCGATGGTCACTGCAACGGGATCTCCAAAGTGAACCCAGAGTGAGATATTAGGGTTAACGGTTCATACCTTAGTTATCGGATGTTCACTACAGTGTTGCATGAATAGAATGTGAAGGTTTTGTGTCCCTTTAGGCGATCGCTCCGAATACAATGGTACAATGGTAGTCTCTGCGAACACTAGATATATACGATTTCTCTCGTCTCCTTCTCACTCCCCCTGTTTTTTCTACTGTTGGTCAGCAGCATGTTCCTAAAACATTGTGTACCCATGGCAGGACACTTTGTGTAACTTTACCCACAGTTGGCAACTCACCATTGTCTGGGAATTTCTATCTATGGGTGACTGCAGTGTTGGTGTTTCATTGGTAATTTTGATATTTGTCTTATAAGTGAATGCAGTATTATACGTATGTATTATAGTATCATTATTTATTATAATTGTTATTACATATACTATGCCAGCAGGAGAGTGAAGCCAAGAGAAGCAAGGGGGGCATACCACTTTCCCAGTGACGTCTTATAGCAATAGGCAGGGGTTGTATAGGGCAGATCGGACATTAGTGGCTTATCTTATCGACATGCCACGTATGCCCAGACAGACCACCGGTAGAGAGGATCATATGATCGGCTCTTGCAGTTTCCTCGTCCACCATCCAGACACAGGGGGCGCCTTCAATACATCCCCATCTTTGTCTGGATAGTTTCCAAGCAGAAGTAAATTTAGTGTCGGGACACCCATAACTTGTCCCCCATTCACATCCAGCACCATCGCATTTATCTGCAGTGGTGTCGTGAACCGGGACTTCTATGAACTGGAACCGTATCGTCTTTACTAGAGATGAGTGAACACTGTTCGGAACAGCCGTTACGAACAGCACGCTCCCATAGAAATGAATGGACGTAGCCAGCACGCGGGGGGTTAAGCAACCGGCCGCCAGCAAAGTGTACGTGCCAGCTGCTTCCATTCATTTCTATGAGAGCGTACTGTTCGGAACGGCTGATCCGAACAGTGTTCACTCATCTCTAGTCTTTACCATAAAATCCAGGTTCTGTTTCGGATGATAGGGTTCCGGTATGGAGTCCTCATGGTGAGCACTTTAACCCTGTCTTAACTGTGGATTGACACACTGTCCCAAATTCCGGTGTGATGATGGAAGCGCAATAGCATATGAGAGTCGGACACCCCTAGTGGTGATATGAGGGACACTAACAGATCACAAAATATAAATAAAGCACACTAAAAGTCACTCTTATTAATATGCACTAAAATAAATTAACTCTTGAAACACATCACATCCAAGTGTCATCCCAGCAATGAGTTAAAAACAGGGATACGGAGATACTGCACGGTTTCTTGGGCTCTATTCACACTTGGAAACCAACATAGCATCTGTCATGAACTCTGGGACAATGATTCTGTTGGGAAGTTCCAGCATGTGGTATGGTCCACCTGGGAAAATATGTCACCCCTCCTGGTATAGAGCTAGGGTGTCAAGCAGAGGACCTCCCATTATTATTGAAGCTGATGTGAATCTGGTAGCCAGGTGGGGTGGATTAGCATAGAGCCCCCACCTCTAAACTGTCCACTGAGCACAACCAGATCCATAACTGCAATGTAGCCAGCACACAATATGTCTAGAACCCCCAGGGGAGATTACAATACACCCCCCTCCCCCCCAATAAAATATAAAGTGATGTGTTTCTACAGGTTAAATTGCCATAAAGCTCAACACATCAAGCCCTGACAACCGTGATATCTGACTGCAGGGAATGTGCAGCAGGGCTTCCTTATACTGTATATACACTATAGGCTCCGCCCACTCATAGCCATCATCGGGTGGTGATGCGTTTCAAGAGTTTACACGGCTGCAATGTAAGTCCGCAAATGGTCCAAAATTGCGGACAAATTATATTCAATGCGGCCTCTTACACCACCGGATATTTTATCCATGGTGTGGCCGGGCCGCAACTGAGGTCTGCAATTTATAGAACATGTCCGTAATGGCCGTGAATTGCGGCACAGCATGGACTCGCCCATAGAACTCTATGGGCGAGTACGGCAGTTCCTGGGCATCTGCGGAGTCTATGTTGATGATCAGCAACTTGCGGTCCGTAAAATCATTACGGCCGTGTAAGACCAGCCTTAATGCTCCATTACCGCACGTACAGATATACAGCACATTGTATATTAATACAACTAGTCAGAATTATTTTTCTAATTAAATGAATTGATATTGGTGAACGAACTAAGAACAAAAGTGATAGTTTGGTGGGAATGACACATGAGCCAGGTGGATCAGTGGTCACCTACACAATGTTCCTTTATAGTAAAACCTATGAAAGTAACAAAAATCTAATAAGAGCAATGCAGGAGAGGCCGCTGACATTGTACACTTGCCCAAGATACAGAACGTTCTACTATCCCTGTTGTGTCTTGGTCTACAGCTCCTATGAAGACTTCTGTATCTCCATGATTACAGGCTACAAACAATACAGTGTAGTCTGATCCTGAAGTTGTATTGCCTTCCATCTACCAACTATAGTATGCAGTGGCGTAACTAAAGCCTTGCTGGCCCCGGTGCAATCTTTTGTCCGGGGCCCCCTAGCGAATTCTTGATAGTGATACCTTAGTGTGGTTAGGGGTAATCTGTGGGTCTCCTTGGCTTATGGGCCAGATGGAAGTTGCAATCTCAATACTGACGCCAGTTCTTAAGGGCCCCCCTAAGGCTCCTGGGCCCTGGTGCGACTTCACCCTCTCAAGTTATGCCCCTGATGTAAACGTAGAAATAGCGGTCATACCCCGTGACCTCTGAAATGGCGTCTTAGTCCAGTAGTAGGAAACCAAGACTCCCTTTTTTTGGATTATGGCCTACCTAACATACCTATATGCTCTTGTTTCTTTACAGGGTATATATTGGAAGGCGTCTGACAACCTCTACAGGGACGTTTTAGATCTTGGAGGCGTCATCATGAACGAGAAGACACCGGACCATCGGTCGTACGATCTATCTACTTCTGTTGAATGTTATATAAAGGCCTGTCCTCCTTAGATCGGGGGTAGTAATCTCTATAAGGTATCCCATTTCATTCAGTGGGCATGTTCTAAGTAGATTTTCTTCAACTGTGAATTGTAGTTGCTTAAGTATTGGTCAATCTTCTGTACAAAGTTCAAGATTCCTAGTGCCTATTCTTAGTATTTGATTTCTCTGGGCCAAAATGGCTGCCGGAATAAAAAAATCTATCGACATTTCAGTACTGGATATATGTTCCTGCTATGCTGCCAGGTTGTATATCTCTATGTGAAGCAAACGCCTTTATTTAAAGGGCTACACAATACTCGCTGTTCAGGTATACGGTATTTCTCTTCTTTTCTTGCATGTTTTAACCGTAAAACTGCATGACTAATATTGTGCTTCTTGCTGTCTATTAGAAGTATCTAAAACAAGCCTGTGTAGTATGGAGAGGCAGTGTATTGTATAGCAGAAAAACTTGCTACGTGTACTGAAATGGTGGTCACTGGGCAGAACATAACGTGAGGCAACCTGAGGAACAGAAACCTGCACATAAGGGAACAGGATTTGCCATTGCCGTGATATTAGGTTATATTGGTTCTGATCTGGTTATCGCAGTGTACAGAGCACCTAAAGATTGTACATACTCTCTCTGTCGCTTTCAACAAACTTTATTGAACAATAATGGATTTTACATGGTAATGGTGGTTATCCCGCCTATTCGATATGGCTGCCGGTAATGGATCATCCTTGACTGGTCATGTATATAGAAGCACAGAGATGTACGACACTACGAATGTAAAGAAAGAGTCAGGTCTGAGGCCAAAGAAGGAGTTCAAGTGCCCAATTCAAAACTTTACATAGCCATATATGCAAAAAGCTTGGTTCTTACATAGGCTGTGAAGGGTACCATCTTGGGGAGCTTTTAGTGAATGTTTAGTTCTTAAGGGGGTGGCATGAGGCAGAACAAAAAAAAGAGATTTCATCCAGAAACAGCGCCATTTTTGTTCATAGGTTGTGTATGGTATTGCAGTGCGGTCTCTTTCACACAAATACTAATCCCAAAACCTAAAGAATAGGTAAAAAACTTCAATTATGTTGAACTCAAGTGCCAAATCTAAATCTTGTGGGTCTTATCTAAAGGACCTTAATATAAGTATTGGAAGGAGAGACCTGGTTAGTCGCACTGGGATAAATATTCTGGGTGTCTTCTATCATAGTCCCGTTTCTCTGAGCTAAAAATATTGATAACCAATCCTGAGGAGAGTTCACAAATATCAGTTTAGTAGGGTCGATCAGCTGAATGGAACAGGAAGCAGACAGCGCCGTTCTCTGTGTAGTGGTTGAACTGAATTACTACAGCTTAGGTCCAATTCAAGTGAATGTGCAATAACAGATCTGACCACTAGATAGAAAACGAAGCTGTCTGCTTCCTGATCCATTCACTGCCCCACATTTACTAAGGCGGATTGGCCTTTGAAAGTGGACAAATATGGGGCTAAACTTGGTCATTTATGGCTATACCTCTGCACCCTTCTCAACACTCTTTTTTTCCCCTATTGCCTTCAATGTGATACACACGTATCACATTGAAAGTAATAGGGAAAAAAGCAGCCCATTCATTTCTATAGGGAGCGCACATATGCCGACTCCCATAGAAAGCAATGGGATCTGTTTTAACGCCACCGATTCGGAACGTGTTAAGGCCCCTTCACACGGCATAAGAGCACCGCTAATTTAGACACGTATACACGTGTCCGAGCGCGGCGCTTCAAAACAGAGCCCATTGATTTCAATGGGAAGCGCACGTATATGCCGATATATGCGCACTTCCCATTGACATCAATGGGCTCTGTTTTGAAGCGCCGCGCTCGGATACGTGTATACGTGTCTAAATGAGCGGCGCGCTTACGCTGTTTGAAGGAGCCCTTACATGTTCAGAATCAGCGAGCGTGTGAAGGGGCCCTTAGATAGTCAGCAGAGTAAGGTGGGAATCAAAGTGGGGTAGGGTTGGAACTCAGGTGTTCCTACATGTACAAGAATCACTAAGGGGCTTCTTAGTAAATATGGCAAGTCTCCTGACTGTCGTGAAATCAATAATCAATTAAGAATGGGGCAAGTCTTAACGTCCCCCCACTATATCAGCTGCAGAGATTGGGTGATCAATGGCGGTGTCAGGTGTCAGACCCCCACTAATCTGATATTGATGACCCATCCATAGGATAGATAGGCCATCAATATGTTTAGCCTGGAAAAACCCCTTTATTGAACCTTTGTATGCAGTAAAATGAATTGCCGGTCAGTGGTCATAGTAAATTAAGGTCGTGCGCACACATATGCATAACCGGAGACTATAGATCCTCCAGGGTTAGAGATTGAGATACCATGCCATGAATAGTCATGGAAAAATATATATTATTCTGCCCAGTACAACAGAAACCATAATACGGCAAAGTGCAGGGGTAGTCACAGTGGTGGCATAGGACTAGGATTTGCAGTCAGTGTCCTGGTGGTTGGGGTCTGTCCGCTGTGACCCCTACCAAGTACTGGAGAGAAAGTAATAAGAAACAGAAATTCTAATGGAGAGTATACTAAATATTCTTGATGGTTATTCATACATAGGCCTCCCAATACAAAGCCCGATATAGGGGAGTTTATATAGGAGCGGAAACAGACCTTTATACGTGACTATGTGTCTTTATACAACTCTGGTAAACAGGCCCCGCCCCCAGTGCACTTGCAAGTTGATTTGCATATTTATAAATAGATACGTTTGCATTGCTTCATTGCTATGTGTATATTTCGGCTCCTACCTGGTGCTATTATTGGCCTGGGAAGCATTTTGGACCTACTAAAATCTAAAGGAATTATTATCTATGCATAAGAAATATCTTGTTTCTTCATATTCACAATCTGGAATGTGATTGAAGAGTTTGTCCAGAACAATGTCAATAAAGCTTATTGAATATATCCAAGGACGTGCACGGAGTTTGTAATTGTACAGGCCACAATTCTCTGTTGTAGAGGATGGACACACATTGGGGCAGATTCTTCATATCTCCTGTGCCCGCCAGGGGGCGCCTGCACTATGAGCTGGCATAGATTTCAATCATCAGGCCTTGACCTCTTTCAGGGAATTGGCGTGGGCAGCGTAAAAGAGCAAAAAAATGTAGTGTAAGGGATGATAGTTCTGCCCATTAGTGGCCACTTTGCTGCCAAAACACTTGCCAATATGTAACTACTGCAAAGTGGTAAAAATAAAGGATTTCTATAATTGTTAATGTCTGGGCGTGCTACAGTTCACTGAAAAGGAAATTAATATAACATGTGACAATAAAGTGCCATATTTACTGATACAAGGCCAGTTCCCAGCAGGAGGAACTTAGGTGATTTATCACTAGCTTATGGTTCCCAGCAGGAGGCAGGCAAGCCATAATTCTATATGGTGGAGGCCATACTTACTGATACAAGGGTAGGTCATAATCCCGGTTTCAAGCAGGAGGCAGATAAGCCACAATAGATCATAGAGGCCATATTTACGGATACAAGGGAAGGCAATAATCCCAGTTCCCAGAAGGAGGCAGATAAACCACAATACTATATGATAGAGGCCATACTTATAGATATAAGGGCTGGTTATAATCCTCGTTCCCAGTAGGAGACAGACAAGCCACAATGCTACAAGATGGAAGCCATATTTATTGATACAAGGGTAGGTGACAATCCCTGTTTCAAGCAGGAGGCAGATAAACCACAATGGATAAAGGTGATATTTAGTGATACAAGACAAGGCAATAATCCCTGTTCCCAGAAGGATGCAGATAAACCAGAATACTATATGATAGAGGCCATACTTATAGATACAAGGGCAGGTTATAATCCTTGTTCCCAGCAGGAGGCAGACAAGCCACAATGCTACATGATGGAAGCCATACTAATACAAGGAGAGATGATCTCTCAAAAAGAAGACAAGCCGCAATGCTATTTGATGGAGACCATATTTAATGATACAAAGGCAGACTAATCCCCTGTTGCCAGCAGGAGGCAGATAAACCACAATTCTACATGGTAGGGGCCATACATACTGGAAATGTCCCTCTGCAGTTTTACCAATATTACAGAATGTTAGATATAGCTAAATGTGTTGTTGAACTATCTGGCCAGCATTGTTTGAGTATCCAATAACTCTCAAATGAAGGAACACTCGGAAATACTGATACATTGTCACGCAAGACACAGCCGATCAGATGCAGTGTTCCTTTATGGGAACTCACCAGTGTTTCTTGCAGTTTAACGTAAAACTCAATAGCACATTATGAATTAGTGAAGACTTAACATTGACTTCTGCAATACCTGTAGCGATCCAGTGCTACAGCAGAACTAAACCGGCGTTTGCACAGAATTTCCTGGAAAGCACCTTACCGTCTATGAAAGTATCCTGCACATTGTAATAAACAGATTTTTATTGTAAGTATATAAGTGTGATCACATTCTGTAGCTTTTGATCTCTGTATATATATTGTAAATGAGCGTAGCAATGTGTAACATTTGTACTGAAACCAAAGTGATTCTCAAGAGACATTGTCACCAGAGGAGGCGCCCTTTAGTTTTGGTCATCTGTCTAATGCCCTATTAAAGCTGAGCTAATAAACACAATTGCATTAGTCCCTAAAGTACTTATCAGAAGAGTCCAGACTACAGGACTCCTAAACAAGAGGAACCTTCTTGGTTCCTCAGCTGGGGTAGCAAGGATGTGTGCTTTGGAGATCATGGGCATGAAAGGGTCCCTCAAAGTTGAAATATCTGTAGCGTCTTTTCTATAGATATATAAGCCTTCATACATGGCGTCCTATCAGTTCTTCTACTGCTAACACCCCATTATGACTGCAGCACATTTTGCTCTTCTCTCTGAGGCAGGGCATGTATACAATACAGAGCAGTTTGCTCTTCCTTCCATTATTATTACTGCTGGTTTCTGTACATGTCATTTTGCCAGGAGTAACTGTAAAACAGCAAAGAAATAGCTAAATGCCAAAGTGAACATAATATAGGAGATCCATGGATACTAGACTGCAAATCCAGGTTATGTTACAGCTAAACAGATCCCTGACACACAAAAAAGAGAAATCTGAGCACAATCAGGGAAAACAATAAACTTTCCATAACTAACATCCCATCAGCAATAACTCAAACAGCTAGTCAGAAGTGGATAAAACTCTCCTTACACTCATTCTTACCTGTGAGAAGCTGCAGACTCCTCTCTGAGCAGTGCACAGGCAAGGAAAGGTGTGTTAACAAGCAGAGGCTGTGAAGGTAGACCTGCCCCTCCCTGACTACTGCTTTCTAAAGACAGACCTTCACTAGGAAGTGAGGCGACACCTAGGGACAGGAAGTTTAGAGAATTATCCTTAGGCAGAAAACACCAACATTTTCAAATAAAGGGCATTACATTTTGGTCCAGTGACCATTTAAGGTTCCGCCTAGAACGTGCTTTTTGGGGCCACATTCTAACTCCATATACCTCTAATTTGATAGGAATAGCACCATAGTACATAGCGGTAGGGACTTATTGGACACAAAACTCTTCTTTGCATGGAGCTGAAAGGCACTGAAGCTATTCCTTGTATCCCCTAGTCACTAGGGCCTAGTGGATACAACTATACCCAATTGCTCAACTTCGACAGGGCATCCGACAATCCCTAATCTAAAAGGGGTTTATCCCGGTGACAGAGTCTCTTTAAGGATGTATGTAACTAGCTTACCATATTGAGCGATTGTCTACCAGCTGTGTATCTGTTTTAAGAAACACTACAATTTTTCCTTAGACTTGAAGTGAACCGTTCCTCTGTTGTTCCTCTTGGAAACTCGGCATTACCACTGCCCTTCTCAACCGGACAATGACAGTGTGTATAATAACGCTCCCAACTGATGAGGGGAACAGGAAAATCCCCTTGTCAATGTATTTATACATTTGCAGGAGGAATAAGAGAGGAATGGCGCACACGTTTCTAGGAAAAGATGTTCCACAATTTCGCGGCGACCCGAGTATTTCCTGAAACAGTCATGTCAGGGGAGTGGTGACGGCTCCTCTCCGATATCTGTCGCTGATTGAGTCCGCTTACTTTTCTATTTGTGTTTTTGCTATCATGTTGCACCGCACAGTAACACGCTGAGCACATGTAGTAATTCTATCTCTATGACTTAAAGGGCAGTTACATCTTTACCTGGAATTACCGACGTGAATAATCTGGTTAGTTAACCCCTTCCTTCAGTAACTCACCAGTGGAAGAACAATTCTGTCTTTCTAATGTGAACCGTGAATGTTCTTCGAGTAAACTTGTTGAATAAAGTTTTTAGTGTTCTTAATGCCAATCTGCTGTGTTCTTTTCACGCCATGTTGTTTCGCGTTTCTCGATGTGTAATAGTTTTGTGCGCTTGTGATCTTCATTGGCGTGAACATGCCTTTTATTATAGAATGTGTTAAAGGGTCATGGGATAAGCATGAAAATCCTGCTCATACTTCACACTGCTACCCTTAACTGTTTCATTGCTAGTTCCATATATATAATTCCTTACAAAGTCACATCACATCACTAAAATATCCTATAACGTTATGCTCGGTGTTGGTCAGTCTTACCGATATAGCTGCATGTAAGAGTCACATTCCCGATTGTTTTTAATTAGGAATATCTCAATTTTCATTGCAATCTTGGTGCCACAAGAAAGCGAAGACTCTCACCTCTAATATGACACCAAGAGGTACTATAAAACTGGAGATACTGCTATATGGCATTGCCATCCCCTTGGCAAAGTGAATATGGAACGGATGTCTCTGGCAACATTTAGGTCATCCCATGACATCAGAGTGCGCTCACGTCTATGGGGCTTTCAGATTTATTCCATTCCAAAAACATGGAAGATTATAGAGCAGGTCCCGGATGCCAGTGCATATAGTACACTGGCATCCAGTTGTGGCATATCGCTCCGGATTAGGCCCAAATGAATGGGCCTAGTCCGGAGGGAGTGTCACGAGGCGGACATCTGTGGCTGATTCAGCCGTGGAATCCGCCTCAAGAAAGGGCAGCTTGCTTCTTTTTTCCATGAGCGGTAACCCGAAGGAACCTATTGATTTCAATGGGAGGTGTTTTTTTTTTTTTTTTAACCGGATTTTGACTTGGATTCCACATCAAAATCCAGACCACAAAACCCCGTGTGAACTCAGCCTTAGGGTGTGGCTAGGGAGAACTTTAGAGTCTTTTTTCCTACTAAAAGGAAGTAAAATAGGTTGAAAATTATTACAAAAAATTTCAAACACATGTACATGACTGAAAAAAAAATTAAAGTTACACTTCTAACGGCGGTTTATTGCTGCCTAGCATGAAAACAATGGGGAGCAAATTCCAGCCAGAGTCCACCTCTAAGGCTAAGGCCCCACGGGCCGTATCCACAGCATTAAGGTGCTGCGGGAGGAACCGCTGCGTGAACGCATTGCAGTTCTTTCCTCAGCGCTTTTAAGAGAAAGTTCACAGAGTTTTCCACAGCGGACTCTCTCTTAATATAATGTCTACGGGAAAGCCGCCAGCGTTTCCGTAGACATAATTGACATGCTGCGATTTGCAAAGCCGCAACGGCTTTGCAAATTGCAGCGTGGTCGTGCTGCTATCTTTTCCGCAAAGTGGGGATGGGATTCGCATGAATCCCATCCACTTTGCCTGCATTGCACAATGCCACGATTTTTCCTGCAGTGTCTCCGCTGCGGGCAAATCGCGGCGTTTCCGGTCCGTCAGGCAAGTTCACACAGGGTTTTTTGGACTGAATTTTGACGCGGAGGCCGACTCATTGGCTAGCCATGATTGGATGCCGATAGAGCACATTCAGCTCCGGATTGGTCCCAAATAAATGGGCCTAGTCGGGAAGGAAGTGTTGCACCACGTATGCTGCAAGATAGGGTAGCTCGCTCACAATGAAGCCAACGGGAGGCGTTTTTTGGAGTTGGATTCTGCGTCAAAATACAGACCAAAAAACTCCCGTATGAACTCAGCCTAAATCAGCTCCAAATTCCTCCGTGTGAATCTAGCCTATATTCCCCTTCCATTGCAACGCAACACTATCCATACCGACTATTCCAAAATGTTCATGTTTCCAAAATGGCAACCACAGAAATTTTTGAATGCAGTTACAATTAGATAATCAAAATAATAATAAAAAAAGTTACCATACACAATGATAATTTCAGGTAAACATTTAAAATTTATTAAACTTTTTTTTTTGGTCAAAATAACTGAACAAATATATACAATCCTGTTGTATAGGCCTATTTGCGTTTTTTTTTTCTTTTTTCATGTATGTGGTCAGATTTTATGGCCAGGGAAAAAAAAAAAATTAATAAAATTCCACAACTTTGCATTTGGAAATAGTGTCACAACCAATATACAAGCTTCTATCCCCCCGCCCACCCTCTATATATAGATTTTTTTTCATTAGATTGTGAATTTCAGCCCAATGTGAAGAGGGCGCTCTGACCTAAGTTAGGGATGAGGTACACATTTTGTTCTTGCATATTACCATAATCGACCATTGATCCTACTAACCAGACTGTAGTTCAACACTTCATTTTTTTGTCATCATGGAGGCACAAAAATCGCTGATCTCGGTACTAAACCGCGTTTCCTACTGTTAAAAATTGTACTGATGACTGAGTTTTAGTCATTTTTTTTTTGTTCATTGAGGCGTTATGTTTGAAAGGAAACAGGAAGAAAAAAAAAGAATAAATTTGGCATTTGCAAATTAAAAAGAGACAATTGATGTGCGATGAGACATGAAAAAATATATATAAAAAAACTAGAAAAATATATAAATCATAAAATAATGCACATTAGGTATGATTAGTCAATGATGGTCTACTGGTTAGAACCGTTCTGCATAATACTGTGCGAATTTTTTTTTTCAATATTCACTCTTCAAGGCCCAAGTTCACAGGCATAACCATTATGTATTGTCTACAAGGTAAAAAAAAAAAAAAATTAAAAAAAAAAAGGAAAAGAATGAATAAAAAAAAAAAAAATCAATTTATATTTATTTTTGATGCTGACCATGCAGCAAATGGTGAGTGGATTCCAAAGTTCTGGTTCATTTTCTTCTATACATTATTAATTTCATATTTGTGATGCAACACATGAAAATTAAAAAAAAAAACAAAAAAAGAAAAAACAAAACAAAACAACAACCTATGTGCATCTATCTGTGGGTGACCTGTAAAAATATATTTAAAAAAATACATAAGACCAAAATTTAAAAACTTTCATATTTCGATATTTTATTGAGTGGTTTCCATAAGGAGGCGTGGATATTGATACAGTAAGAGAATATACAGAGGGGGGAAGAAAAAAAAAACAAAAAAAACATGAATGCCAAAAATGATTTAGACTTAAGCCCAGTGGCAAGAACCAAAATCTAAAAAAAAAAAAAATTGTCCGATAAAGGCCAGAGAAGGAATGTTACAGCCATTAACGCAATGTGTAGTTTTCAGGATTCCCAATTTACGTAAAGCAGATTAAAAAAAAAAAAAAAAAAAAAAAAAAAAAAGTAAAAAAAAAAAGTGAAGAGTCTGATTTCCCTGCGGTAACTGTTTTGGTCTATGAAATGGGAGAAAGGCTATGAATGACATACACGTTGAGCACCGGCCTCAATCCGTTCCGCTTATACCAGGTTTGAGCAATGGACATTAGGCCCTCCCCCCCCCCCCTTTTTTTTTTTCTACCCCACCGATAGGTCGCTGACATTTTCTAGTTTTTTTTTTTTCCTCCTTTTTGTTTAATTTTCTACAGAGGGACGTGCATCCATGTTCTTTAGCGGGAAGGACAGCGAGGTCTGATCTCTTACATATAAACGGCTAGGTTTAACTATGCAAGAACAAGACTTTGTCCTCGAAAAGAAAAAAAAAATTTAAAAGAAAAAAAAAAACCAAGACAAAAAGAAAATGCCATCTTTAATTAACTTTGTCCTGAAATATATACAAATTATTGGTGGCAGCAACAGCGATAATATTCTCTTTTGGGTGCCATGCAGTGTGTAGAATCTTTTTGTTGAAATCTAAGCTGTCAACGTTGATCTCGTCTTTCTTCCTCTTACCGCCGGTACAGACTTTCCTTGGCTTTAAAATGGCACGGGGTTTGCTGCTTTCTCTAGATGCTTCCAAGGTGATATCCCGGCGGGTGTTTCTATCAAACATTCTGAAGAAGTTGTTGTAAGAGCCAGTCATAATGGCGCTGGGGAAAAGAGGAAACATATTATTACTGAAGGCGTTCACTTATACTTCACATATTAAAGTCAACCTGTCGGGTGATTTCTCCTGTTGGAGAGCGGGATATGGCAGAGGAAGAGTAGTTGAGCTTATAGGATAGAGGAGAGAAGCTGAGCTGTGTGATATATAGGATAGGATATAGGAGAGAAGCTGAGCTCTGATATATAGGGTTATAGGATAGAGGAGAGAAGCTGAGTTGTGTGATATATAGGGTTATAGGATAGAGGAGAGAAGCTGAGCTGTGTGATATATAGGGTTATAGGATAGAGGAGAGAAGCTGAGCTCTGTGATATATAGAGTTATAGGATATAGGAGAGAAGCTGAGCTCTGTGATATACAGGATAGAGGAAAGAAGCTGAGCTCTGATATATAGGGTTATAGGATAGAGGAGAGAAGCTGAGCTCTGTGATATATAGGGTTATAGGATAGAGGAGAGAAGCTGAGCTGTGTGATATATAGGGTTATAGGATAGAGGAGAGAAGCTGAGCTCTGTGATATATAGAGTTATAGGATGGAGGCGAGAAGCTGAGCTCTGTGATATATAGGATTATATGATAGAGGAGAGAAGCTGAGTTCTGTAATATATAGGGTTATAGGATAGAGGAGAGAAGCTGAGCTCTGTGATATATAGGGTTATAGGATAGAGGGAGAGAAGCTGAGCTCTGTAATATATAGGATTATAGGATAGATGAGAGAAGCTGAGTTCTGTGATATATAGGGTTATATGGAGGAGAGAAGCTGAGCTGTGTGATATATAGGGTTATAGGATAGAGGAGAGAAGCTGAGCTGTGTGATATATAAGGTTATAGGATAGAGGAGAGAAGCTACGCTCTGTGATATATAGAGTTATAGGATGGAGGTGAGAAGCTGAGCTCTGTGATATATAGGATTATATGATAGAGGAGAGAAGCTGAGTTCTGTAATATATAGGGTTATAGGATAGAGGAGAGAAGCTGAGCTCTGATATATAGGGTTATAGGATAGAGGGAGAGAAGCTGAGCTCTGTGATATATAGGGTTATATGGAGGAGAGAAGCTGAGCTGTGTGATATATAGGGTTATAGGATAGAGGAGAGAAGCTAAGCTCTGTGATATATTGGGTTATAGGACAGAGGAGAGAAGCTGAGCTCTGTGATATATAGGATTATATGATAGAGGAGAGAAGCTGAGCTCTGTAATATATAGGGTTATAGGATAGACGAGAGAAGCTGAGCTGTGTGATATATAGGGTTATATGGAGGAGAGAAGCTGAGCTGTGTGATATATAGGGTTATATGGAGGAGAGAAGCTGAGCCCTGTGATATATTGGGTTATAGGACAGAGGAGAGAAGCTGAGCTCTGTGACATATAGGGTTATAGGATAGAGGAGAGAAGCTGAGCTGTGTGATATATAGGGTTATAGGATAGAGGAGAGAAGCTGAGCTGTGTGATATATAGGGTTATAGGATAGAGGAGAGAAGCTGAGCTGTGTGATATATAGGGTTATAGGATAGAGGAGAGAAGCTGAGCTGTGTGATATATAGGGTTATAGGATAGAGGAGAGAAGCTGAGCTGTGTGATATATAGGGTTATAGGATAGAGGAGAGAAGCTGAGCTGTGTGATATATAGGGTTATAGGATAGAGGAGAGAAGCTGAGCTGTGTGATATATAGGGTTATAGGATAGAGGAGAGAAGCTAAGCTCTGTGATATATAGAGTTATAGGATGGAGGTGAGAAGCTGAGCTCTGTGATGTATAGGATTATATGATAGAGGAGAGAAGCTGAGTTCTGTAATATATAGGGTTATAGGATAGAGGAGAGAAGCTGAGCTCTGATATATAGGGTTATAGGATAGAGGGAGAGAAGCTGAGCTCTGTAATATATAGGATTATAGGATAGATGAGAGAAGCTGAGTTCTGTAATATATAGGGTTATAGGATAGAGGAGAGAAGCTGAGCTCTGATATATAGGGTTATAGGATAGAGGGAGAGAAGCTGAGCTCTGTAATATATAGGGTTATACGATAGATGAGAGAAGCTGAGCTCTGTGATATATAGGGTTATATGGAGGAGAGAAGCTGAGCTGTGTGATATATAGGGTTATAGGATAGAGGAGAGAAGCTAAGCTCTGTGATATATAGGATTATATGATAGAGGAGAGAAGCTGAGTTCTGTAATATATAGGGTTATAGGATAGAGGGAGAGAAGCTGAGCTCTGTAATATATAGGATTATAGGATAGATGAGAGAAGCTGAGTTCTGTAATATATAGGGTTATAGGATAGATGAGAGAAGCTGAGCTCTGTGATATATAGGGTTATATGGAGGAGAGAAGCTGAGCTGTGTGATATATAGGGTTATAGGATAGAGGAGAGAAGCTGAGCCCTGTGATATATTGGGTTATATGACAGAGGAGAGAAGCTGAGCCCTGTGATATATTGGGTTATAGGACAGAGGAGAGAAGCTGAGCTCTGTGATATATAGGGTTATAGGATAGAGGAGAGAAGCTGAGCTCTGTGACATATAGGGTTATAGGATAGAGGAGAGAAGCTGAGCTGTGTGATATATAGGGTTATAGGATAGAGGAGAGAAGCTGAGCTGTGTGGTATATAGGGTTATAGGATAGAGGAGAGAAGCTGAGCTGTGTGATATATAGGGTTATAGGATAGAGGAGAGAAGCTGAGCTCTGTGATATATAGGGTTATAGGATAGAGGAGAGAAGCTGAGCCCTGTGATATATTGGGTTATAGGACAGAGGAGAGAAGCTGAGCTGTGTGATATATAGGGTTATAGGATAGAGGAGAGAAGCTGAGCTCTGTGACATATAGGGTTATAGGATAGAGGAGAGAAGCTGAGCTCTGTGATATATAGGGTTATAGGATAGAGGAGAGAAGCTGAGCTGTGTGATATATAGGGTTATAGGATAGAGGAGAGAAGCTGAGCTGTGTGATATATAGGGTTATAGGATAGAGGAGAGAAGCTGAGCTGTGTGATATATAGGGTTATAGGATAGAGGAGAGAAGCTGAGCTGTGTGATATATAGGGTTATAGGATAGAGGAGAGAAGCTGAGCTGTGTGATATATAGGGTTATAGGATAGAGGAGAGAAGCTGAGCTGTGTGATATATAGGGTTATAGGATAGAGGAGAGAAGCTGAGCTGTGTGATATATAGGGTTATAGGATAGAGGAGAGAAGCTGAGCTGTGTGATATATAGGGTTATAGGATAGAGGAGAGAAGCTAAGCTCTGTGATATATAGAGTTATAGGATGGAGGTGAGAAGCTGAGCTCTGTGATGTATAGGATTATATGATAGAGGAGAGAAGCTGAGTTCTGTAATATATAGGGTTATAGGATAGAGGAGAGAAGCTGAGCTCTGATATATAGGGTTATAGGATAGAGGGAGAGAAGCTGAGCTCTGTAATATATAGGATTATAGGATAGATGAGAGAAGCTGAGTTCTGTAATATATAGGGTTATAGGATAGAGGAGAGAAGCTGAGCTCTGATATATAGGGTTATAGGATAGAGGGAGAGAAGCTGAGCTCTGTAATATATAGGGTTATACGATAGATGAGAGAAGCTGAGCTCTGTGATATATAGGGTTATATGGAGGAGAGAAGCTGAGCTGTGTGATATATAGGGTTATAGGATAGAGGAGAGAAGCTAAGCTCTGTGATATATAGGATTATATGATAGAGGAGAGAAGCTGAGTTCTGTAATATATAGGGTTATAGGATAGAGGGAGAGAAGCTGAGCTCTGTAATATATAGGATTATAGGATAGATGAGAGAAGCTGAGTTCTGTAATATATAGGGTTATAGGATAGATGAGAGAAGCTGAGCTCTGTGATATATAGGGTTATATGGAGGAGAGAAGCTGAGCTGTGTGATATATAGGGTTATAGGATAGAGGAGAGAAGCTGAGCCCTGTGATATATTGGGTTATATGACAGAGGAGAGAAGCTGAGCCCTGTGATATATTGGGTTATAGGACAGAGGAGAGAAGCTGAGCTCTGTGATATATAGGGTTATAGGATAGAGGAGAGAAGCTGAGCTCTGTGACATATAGGGTTATAGGATAGAGGAGAGAAGCTGAGCTGTGTGATATATAGGGTTATAGGATAGAGGAGAGAAGCTGAGCTGTGTGGTATATAGGGTTATAGGATAGAGGAGAGAAGCTGAGCTGTGTGATATATAGGGTTATAGGATAGAGGAGAGAAGCTGAGCTCTGTGATATATAGGGTTATAGGATAGAGGAGAGAAGCTGAGCCCTGTGATATATTGGGTTATAGGACAGAGGAGAGAAGCTGAGCTCTGTGATATATAGGGTTATAGGATAGAGGAGAGAAGCTGAGCTCTGTGACATATAGGGTTATAGGATAGAGGAGAGAAGCTGAGCTGTGTGATATATAGGGTTATAGGATAGAGGAGAGAAGCTGAGCTGTGTGATATATAGGGTTATAGGATAGAGGAGAGAAGCTGAGCTGTGTGATATATAGGGTTATAGGATAGAGGAGAGAAGCTGAGCTGTGTGATATATAGGGTTATAGGATAGAGGAGAGAAGCTGAGCTGTGTGATATATAGGGTTATAGGATAGAGGAGAGAAGCTGAGCTCTGTGACATATAGGGTTATAGGATAGAGGAGAGAAGCTGAGCTCTGTGATATATAGGGTTATAGGATAGAGGAGAGAAGCTGAGCTGTGTGATATATAGGGTTATAGGATAGAGGAGAGAAGCTGAGCTGTGTGATATATAGGGTTATAGGATAGAGGAGAGAAGCTGAGCTGTGTGATATATAGGGTTATAGGATAGAGGAGAGAAGCTGAGCTGTGTGATATATAGGGTTATAGGATAGAGGAGAGAAGCTGAGCTGTGTGATATATAGGGTTATAGGATAGAGGAGAGAAGCTGAGCTGTGTGATATATAGGGTTATAGGATAGAGGAGAGAAGCTGAGCTGTGTGATATATAGGGTTATAGGATAGAGGAGAGAAGCTGAGCTGTGTGATATATAGGGTTATAGGATAGAGGAGAGAAGCTGAGCTGTGTGATATATAGGGTTATAGGATAGAGGAGAGAAGCTAAGCTCTGTGATATATAGAGTTATAGGATGGAGGTGAGAAGCTGAGCTCTGTGATATATAGGATTATATGATAGATGAGAGAAGCTGAGTTCTGTAATATATAGGGTTATAGGATAGAGGAGAGAAGCTGAGCTCTGATATATAGGGTTATAGGATAGAGGGAGAGAAGCTGAGCTCTGTAATATATAGGGTTATACGATAGATGAGAGAAGCTGAGCTCTGTGATATATAGGGTTATATGGAGGAGAGAAGCTGAGCTGTGTGATATATAGGGTTATAGGATAGAGGAGAGAAGCTAAGCTCTGTGATATATTGGGTTATAGGACAGAGGAGAGAAGCTGAGCTCTGTGATATATAGGATTATATGATAGAGGAGAGAAGCTGAGTTCTGTAATATATAGGGTTATAGGATAGAGGAGAGAAGCTGAGCTCTGATATATAGGGTTATAGGATAGAGGGAGAGAAGCTGAGCTCTGTAATATATAGGATTATAGGATAGATGAGAGAAGCTGAGCTCTGTAATATATAGGGTTATATGGAGGAGAGAAGCTGAGCTGTGTAATATATAGGGTTATAGGATAGATGAGAGAAGCTGAGCTCTGTGATATATAGGGTTATATGGAGGAGAGAAGCTGAGCTGTGTGATATATAGGGTTATAGGATAGAGGAGAGAAGCTGAGCCCTGTGATATATTGGGTTATATGACAGAGGAGAGAAGCTGAGCTGTGTGATATATAGGGTTATAGGATAGAGGAGAGAAGCTGAGCTCTGTGATATATAGGGTTATAGGATAGAGGAGAGAAGCTGAGCTGTGTGATATATAGGGTTATAGGATAGAGGAGAGAAGCTGAGCTGTGTGATATATAGGGTTATAGGATAGAGGAGAGAAGCTGAGCTGTGTGATATATAGGACCATATACCATGGTCAATCAAAACTTGCAATGGGTTAAACAGCAGGAACTGGAGTCACACTGGATCCTGGCTTGTAATATACAGGTGACACCTGCTAACTCCTATGCCTATATCGTCCATGTACAGCGCTTTGCACCAAGGGGTCAATGTACAATATATAAAAGCAAACGCTCATCCTAAAGTGACTAACCTGTCAGATCCATTCCAGCAGCACTCAAACTTGTCAAAGATGCAGTCATTCTCATAGAGAGAACAAAGCTTACTCCGAAGATATTCATGAACCTGAGTAAGAGGGAAAAAAGTTATATAGACTGTGCATAGAAACATAAAGCAAGGCCGGCCCTCCTCTGAGCCCGCACACACCTGATATGTCTCTACAGGTCGGCTCTCCATGTTCAGGTCCCACACTTTGACAGACAAGTAATCTCTTGTCATCATGTAGCGACCGCTGTGACTGAACTTGACATCAGATATTGAAGAGATGATTTCGGAGAAAAATGATCTGCTGCTCGGGTCTTCTGGCTCCTCAAAAACTGAAATAAAAATAAATGTAATTGGTTTTTTTCCTGCAACGTGTAGATAGTATCCCATCCACTTTGCAGATACTGTAAAACGCTATGACATTTCTGGGCCACACACAGACATTAGCTTGCAAATGCAAGGACGCCGAAGCTAGTAAATGTGGTTGTGCATAAGACCAGAAGGGCTGGATTTCTACCAAACATCACGCCGTAGTAACTTGTGGGTGACCACTTTGGCCGACCTGCTTTGCATTGTAACCCTGAGACCTTGTGATGTCACATGACTATAAGTTGACCTATAACCCTGGCCCCATAGTGGACTTACATTTCGAATGTCTATCGCAGAGCGCGGAATCCCGCATGTCACAAAGTCTAATCGTTCCTTTGCTACTGCTGTAGACGAACACGTTACATTGGTGAGGGTGGAATTCAGCAGCTGTGATGACTTCTGTCAATTCCTCCATGTTAGCAGGCTTAATATCTACAATATCTGCAAATGTGGTTAAGGTCTTTTCCCACCTAGAAACAAAAAAGGAAGGAACCCCTGACGGTCTTCTATAAATCCACCTGAGAAAAAGGTGTCATGAAAGCGGATGACACCTCAAGACAGGAATAACCCAAGCTTCAGCATGAGCGCGGTGTAACATGCAGGTAAAGGTATTATATGGTGGTTTGCACTTCCTTGACACATACATTCAGCACATTATCCGTACCTGACACCACTGAAGAGATCGTCTAGCGTGGTGTGCCTGAGGTCATAAGTTATGAGGAATCCATTATGACTTGTAATTGGGCCCATTAACTTAAAGGGGGGTTCCAACCCCCCCCGATCTTTTGTCGTTTATTATTTACACTGATGACCTAAAAACAGGAAAGGCCATCAGTACCCAATCGGTTAAAGTTATAGGTGCAGAGCTGCAGTACCCCAGCATCACCACTATTGCTTGGATAGTCTCCCGACCCCATCCTGTGCACTAGATGGCAGTATCGGATCAGTACAGGGTTCGGGTGTTTGACCAAAGAGCAATCCTAAAGTGACCTGAAGTCATTATGGATATTTCACTTCTATGGGAACCCCATCAGGACTTGCAATTTTTGCAAAACTTAAACCAATCAGCTATCCCAGGGGTCCTTCGGCTCTCCAGCTGCTGTGAAACTACAACTCCCAGCATGCTCCATTCACTTCCATGGGAGTTCCAAGAACAGCAGAGCCAGTATGCATACTGGGAGTTGTAGTTTTGCAACAGCTGGAGAGCCGTACGTTCCCTACCCCTGAGCTATCCGCATGTTAGGAGGGATCTAGCTGTGAGACCCCTGCCCATCCAAAGGATTCCCATTTCAATAGAGAGGCGGTCAAGCATGCACGCTGTATACTGAGAGCCGCACTATGTGGTCTTTGGCAGTCCCATAATCTGAATGGTAGTGTGAATACTTGTCAACTGCTTTTGTCATGATCAGTAGGGGTCCCAGTAGCTGGACCCCCACCCATCTACCCCGCAGCCTGCCTACTATTCCAGCTTACTCAGGAAAGAAAACAGCAAGGATCTTATCTACAAATACAGATGGGGGGAGAGACAAAACACAAGACACACGCATGGCATCAGAAAAGGATACTAAAACTTCTATCTGTAATTTCTAAATGCCATAAATTAATTCTCAGGTCATCTGCAGAGAGGTATGTTTCATGATCGCTATTAACTGAAATAGAGTTTATGTGATATGTATGTGCGTTTGCAAATATCCTCCGTGGACTCGCTTCAACCATTAGGTCCATGGGCTTCAAAATTGGCACCTGGGAGAAGAAAGGAGAAAAGGGAATGAAAAGAATCTACTGTAGGAAGTCAGAAAATACAACAAGTCCATGAGCGGCTTCTAAAAGGTCTCGAGTAAAGTGGGCACTCCTAAACTGTGAGGGCTCCTTTGGGAAGATTTCTTTTACACTTTGTATGATATTGAATAAAGGCATTAGATGGAGTCCCGCACCAAACAGGGGGCACGAGAGGCCAGTCCTGTGAATGGAGCGGTGGTCAAGCATGAAAGCGGATTCTTCGCTCAGTCTATAGGACTGACAGAGGTCACCAGGACAGCTGCAACCCTACATAAGCACTGCTCCATTCATAGAAGCCTCGTGATCAGTGGGGGTCCTAGTGATGGATCATTTATCAGCTATACAGTGGACAACCCCCATAGTATTGTCTGCATAATGTCTTATAGCCACTGTCTGCTTGGGGACAATTCAGTAAAACTTATCAGCCATCTATAGCCTAGGTGCTACCTCCTGCTGAGCCCCCACTGATCACTGTTATTAGCTTCAGGAAGGAGTCACTTTTTGTCCTACCTCCCTTATTTCTTACTGCGGCACCCCAGCTGCAGGTCCATCATGGTGTCACTGTGTAAACTTCCACGGCTCACAAAACGCCGCTTGTCTCGTGCTTGACCCACGTTCTCTGGCAGCATAACGTCACACCGGGGTGGAAGAGGAAACGGCCGAGGAATCAGAACTAATGTGACCAGCGTCAGAATAAACACAATCACTTACCCGTAAAGAAGTGATTCTAAAGGGATCGCGTAGCCGGCCATCTTCATCCTTCAGGTTGTAGCCTTCGGCTCTTTTATCGCGCTCGCTAATTTTCCACAATTTTATAGTCTTGTCTGGAAAGAAATCATGGTCTGTATTTAGAGCTCATGAAACAGAACACGACCTATGCTACAGACAAGACACGATCTATGACATAGACAAGAACTGTATATAATGCCAAGAAAAAACATTATATATCTGTACACAAGTAGTAATAAGATTGATGGACGCGACTGTCCCCCATAATGACGATACAACATATCGGTGACCTGTGACTTGTTCTTGTGTGTTCTCTGCTATTCTAAGAACTCTGGTAATAGGAGTTGTCATGGTCCTTTATGGAAACTAACATAGCCAAAAACTAAGAAATCTTCTTGACAAGAGGCAGAGTCAGCGTTAGCAGGATTGCACAGTTTACTAGGAAGGCTCGGAGCACTTGCCAAACTTGGGACTGCAGTCAGGGCACTTGCAAACCAATCTGCATGTGCACAATTCTCTCTGAAATGTGAATTACAGCGCCCATGTTGCTTCTTTAGTTGTCTTAAAGGACCTGAGAGATATGAACACTGACACTTTGTTCCTTGACAAGTCATCTGGGATAAGTGTACAGCAGTAACACCTGATAGAGTAGCTTACCATTGGTAGAAAGAAGAAAATGGGCGGCATTCTGCTGCGGCAACCACCTAATTTTGTTAATTTTCTCTTCAATTTCTAGACTTTTTAAGTAGTCAAATTCAGGTTCATGGCTCTGAAAGGTGCTGTAAACATTGTATTCACCCCTAGAATGAGGACGGCTTTTACTCTGTGGAGTAAAACAGAAAGTAACATATGAGATGTAAAGGACACGGATATAATACATACTGCTGTACAGGGGAAACGACCGAAGTATATATCCTACTGAACGCTTTTGTACCATCTAAAAAGCGCTCAATCACTAAAGGGTTAAGGCTATGTCCAACTTAGCAGCCAAATTAGTTTTATTGCTCCAAGACATAAAATGAAAGATGCAGCAACTTTACCACCCCCCCCACTCCAAGTCTATTTCTTTGTATAGCTCCCATGCGGACATGTCTGTCTCCATAGTAAGTAAATGGTACAGTTGCAGAATCTCCAATGTAAAGCATTGCTATAAGTCTGTATGCAGGATGTAAGAACACAGCTATATTATTACTTGCACATTGGGGTGGAATATTCTGCCCCAAAACCATGGCCGGAAAGTGGGGAGGAAGGGAACATAAATTTTAGGTTGTTTTCTGTCTCAAACTGCTGTCCACTCTGCAGCCTTGGCTTTTACTTAGAGTGATCTTATCATTCAGACATTTTTTCTAGGTACCACGTTGGAATAGCCTTAAGAAAGGCTATTCGTCTTCTACTTTTCATCGTCTTCTCCGCGCTGCTGTTCGCCTACAATCCCAGTTCTTGTCGGTATGCAAATTAGCTCTCTCGCAGCACTGGGGGAGGGCCCCAGCACACAAACAGCACTGGGGGCAGCCCCAATGCTGCGAGAGAACTCTCTCCAGCGCCGCCTCCATCTTCGTCAGGAGTGTCATCTTCAGCCTCTTCTTCCGGCAGTGGCTTCTAACTCCTCGGGCCTTGGACAGAGCAGGCTGGACTGGACTGTGCATGCCCACAGGCCCCGAGAAAATGGCTGCTTACAATACTATGCAAGTGGCCGTTATCTCGTGGCCTATGGGCATGCGCAGTCTGCTCTGCCCAAGGCCAGAGGCCTTAGAAGTTACAAGCCACCACCGAAAGAAGAGGCTGAAGATGACGCTGCTGAAGAAGAGGAGGCGGTGCTGTCTGAGCTCTGTGGCCCTCTCCCAGTGCTGCGAGAGAGCTAATTTACATGCCGACAAGAACTGGGATTGTAGGCGAATGGCGGCGCAGAGAAGACGACGAAAGGTAGGAGACGAATAGCCTTTCTTAAGGCTATTCCGACGTGGTACTTAGAAAAAAAATGTCGCCTGAATGAGAGGATCCCTTTAAGGATTAGCCGGACATGAATGGGACTTATTCAGCAGAGTGGCTCTGGCTGCAGGTAAACCATTCATGGCATCATCGAGAAGAACACTTTTTTTTTTTTAGCATCGAGCTTTGATTTCTGCCTCCACCTGAATCTGTGTGAACGTACCCCAAAGCTACATGCGCACAACTATCTGCTCTGTCAGAGTACTATCTATGCTAGCACAAGGGCCAATGTAGTTCTTATAGCCGCATACACACGACTATATTATCATGGGCCAGTGTGTGTGTGTAGGCTGTGAGCCCAGAGGTTCAGGACAGGTCCATCTGCGTGTAGGGAGACTAAAGCTGTCCATGTGCCCTGGTGGGTCAAGGTGAAGAGACTTGTCACATTACACAGACAGAAATCAAAGACAAACCTCTTGTTCCCTTTGAAATATGACGACTCTTCCTCCTTTGTCTCCTGTTGCTAACAAGTCTCCAGAAAAGTTGAATTCGACAGTGGAAATGATATCAGCTGTGAGAGGAAGAAAACGAGGAGAGATCAGAACATTACATGAGGATGGCGATTATTGGTACGATCAATATAGAGATATGCTCATATCTGCTTCAAGGCTTGGGCAGTTCTGATTGCAACAGAATGAGTCGCAATGTAAGGAAAAAGCCATAGAACAGTGATGGGAGGGAGGCTGGGGGACAGCACTGGCCATTGAGAAAGTCCTACAGACAGAAACAGGTCAGACTGCTGGATTCCAAGAGATGGACCGCCATAGGAATACCACCCAAATAAAATAAGAAAATACAAGACCCCCCACACCTTTACATCAGGGCAGGGCGTGTTCACATCTGTTTAGTTTAAGCTGTTCTTCTGGTCTATCATAGGAAAGTTCTGTCTAATGGCGGATAACAACAGATCCCAATGAACCCCACTGACTATAATAGGGTCTGTGGGACATCTACTTTTTTGTTCGCGATATCGCTGACAACTTTAGCCAGACTCCAGACTATGGCACTAACTTCCATAACCAACCATTGCAAAAGTCCATCCAACACCAAGACCGTGACCCTCTGTAGCCAAAGCTAAGGTCTTAGGTCAGGCGACTCATAACCAGTGAATCATGGCAGCCTGCTGTCTAGGCTACTCAAGGAACTGGAGCAGCAGAAACCAGATGTGTGCCGCCCCTATTATCTGAATAGGAGTGATGCTGCACACGTGCCCATAGACTCTAGTACTTTCCGGCACCTGGAAGCTTGAGCAGACAACCTGTGGAGGTTTGGGATGTCCTGTGAATAGGTCATCAGGATGAAAATCTGATTTGGGGCCAGGAAACCCTTGTAATTGATTGAAAGCTGTTCTGTGCCACTGGCATGGAATTGGTTAACAGATGCTGCGATCACCCCCTTGCTATTGCTTAAAAAAAAATAAAAAAATATTTTATATATATATATATATATATATATATATATATATATATATATATTATAATAAAAAATACTATACTATAATATATCTATCTATCTATCTATCTATCTAGGCATCCCCATTTTCAACAATGGTAAAAAAAAATTGAAAAAAATGAAATAATTGTAGAAATAAAAAATTGTTCTGTGAAGCATGAGGCTGCCATACACCGCTGTGTATTCCGCAGTCACTGGTGTCAGATATACACCGACTGAAATTATTTTTTTTTACATTGTACAAAGTTTCAGTCTTTTGTATCAAAACACAATAAAAATATTATAAATCTGTCATCGCTGTGATCGCATGGATCCAAAAAACATAAAGAAAACCTTGCATTTATACGGGGAGGGCAGATCTAGTCCTGGTTTCCCTAATTAAATTGCGACCTCTCAGCATTATTAATCCTATATAGAATTCCCATTACGGTACGTACTCCTCCGTGGCTAAAAATACTGCTGCCGAACAATGAGAGGACTATTTATACTCTTCCAGAAGTGTAGTGCGACCTCTGCGACCAGCTACAAGATACTCGGGTATTGTACATTATATTGTTACATGGACAGATACAGGGACACACACCCCGTATTGTGCCTGAAAATAACACACCCCATAAGTGCTGAGCAGTATGAATAGAGAGGCGGATGTCCTTATATATAAGGGCTGGGGGGGGGGTTATAAATTACAGCTCCAAATGGCGATCTGTGTATACGGCCCCTCCCCACGTGACTTGTAATGGACTGCAGGGGTGATCTGTGTATACGGCACATCCCCACGTGACTTGTAATGGACTGCAGGGGTGATCTGTGTATACGGCACATCCCCACGTGACTTGTAATGGACTGCAGGGGTGATCTGTGTATACGGCCCCTCCCCACGTGACTTGTAATGGACTGCAGGGGTGATCTGTGTATACGGCCCCTCCCCCACAAGACGTAACGGACTGTAGGGGTGATCTGTGTATACGGCCCCTCCCCCACAAGACGTAACGGACTGTAGGGGCGATCTGTGTATATGGCCCCTCCCCCACAAGACGTAACGGACTGTAGGGGTGATCTGTGTATACGGCCCCTCCCCACGTGACTTGTAATGGACTGCAGGGGTGATCTGTGTATACGGCCCCTCCCCCACAAGACGTAACGGACTGTAGGGGCGATCTGTGTATACGGCCCCTCCCCCACAAGACGTAACGGACTGTAGGGGCGATCTGTGTATATGGCCCCTCCCCCACAAGACGTAACGGACTGTAGGGGTGATCTGTGTATACGGCACATCCCCACGTGACTTGTAATGGACTGCAGGGGTGATCTGTGTATACAGCCCCTCCCCACAAGACGTAATGGACTGCAGGGGTGATCTGTGTATATGGCGCCTCCTGGCTGCAGCCATGTAAACACATCCCCGAGGTCAGTACTGGAAGTGGTTGCGGCTGTAATGGCCGTCATGCACCTGGACAGACCCCTTTAATGCCAATGTGTTATGCTGTGGGTTTTCCATGACGCGTTCTCCCCATTATTTTGCCTGTACTCTATTTATCTGTAAATAACACCCACATCATTGCTATATCTATATGATGACATAACGTACATGAATGCTATAACCAGGATGGGAAATATTGTGATGTGAATCTTGACGTTCCTCCAAAGCCAATAAAACAAACAGACTTGGGCATGTCTTGTGCTGCCGAGATAAACAAAAATAAAACATGGAGGAGACAATGCACATTGTAGTTTTGCAGATACCGGCCATGCAGGTTTAACACCACGCACAAAATGATCACCTCCGTTTATGACCTCACTGGCTCCACGCCCTGCTATCTATATATCAGATGGGAAGAAGAAAGTGCGAGGACCTCAGGATGACTTCTCACCGCCCAATGCCACAAACTAAGGGAATGCGCAGAAAGGAAATACACGAGCTCCCTGAATATTTCATAGTCCAGATGTCCCCGGCTGCAAAACTGGATAAATATACAAAGAGGACGACGCTTACTCTGCTATGGCTCCAGCTGGGACACAAACCAAAGCTACGCAGTAGATGTGCAATCTGTTATAGGAATAGAACGCCGGACAGGTTACCGGGAGGTGCGCGCCAAACAGGAACCCTCTCCGAATAGCGATATTAATAGAATTACATGGCTTTACCATCCACAATAAACGTTGCAAAAAAAATTAAAATGACACAGAATGTGTCACAAACATCTGATAGACCCCACATCGCAAGGATTGTTCCTCGTAGCCATTGTGAATGGAATAAAGTCCAATTTGTGACCACTAGAGATGAGCGAGTACTGTTGGGATCAGCCGATCCGAACAGCACGCTCCATAGAAATGAATGGATGCACCTGGTACTTACACTTTGACGGCGGCTGGCCGCTTAACCCCCCACGTGCCGGCTACGTCCATTCATTTCTATGCGAGCGTGCTGTTCGGATCGGCTGATCCGAACAGTACTCGCTCATCTCTAGTGACCACCCTTTCATTTGCAGTGAGTCAGGGGTTAGGGGGCTCCCTCCTTGGGATTTTAGTGGTCGAGCTTGCGCCCAGACATTTGTATATATACCATAAATGCACAAGATGGGAATACGCTTTATGCTTACAAGACCTCCACATGCAGAAGGGTTAACTGTGAAGGAACCTGTGCGAGTGATATGCATAAAAACCAATGGGCAACAAATCTCCCCAAGCGCGAATTCACCCTTAAATGAGATGTGCCATAATAAGTATCTATCCCCTATACAAGGGACAGAAGATGTATAACTAATGGGTGGGGAGACACGGAGAACCCCGCTGCACATTCAGCCTGACCACAGCAAGGTTGGACGTAGGTTTATCAATTGGTCTAAGATAGTCACTTCCATGAGAGGGCTAGTGATATCCAATGTAAAGCGCTATGTTACCTCCGAGGCTCCCATCCAATTCAGAGGGAGCGTGGACTCCTCTGTCCACCACACAAGACGCCTATATTCCTGAGCGAGGAGAAAACCCTTCCTGTTATACGCAGTCATGGAGCCCATGTACAGCATTACAGTATATTACAGAGAATAAAACACTGATTCATTTCTCTCTCTGCTTGTTCTGGGCTTAGGAGTCCAATGGGTGGCGCTATCTCACTTTACATGTGTAGGACTGCCCACTGGACTCCTAAGGAGCTATAAATCAATCAATTACAATTAATGCAGAGTCCCTCCCAACAAATGATATAACTAAGTGACACCTGTTCTGCTAGTAACCCTGCTCTGTACTGATAGGGAGTGGGGGAGGGACCCCAAAACAGCGCCCTTCATTCCTAGTTTAGCTTTAGTGTCTTACTTTTTGTGACCCTCATAGTGTGCTGGTCAGTACCAGGAGATCACAGACCTTCACTATGGACTCCATACGACCATGTATTAAAGGGGCAGTCACAGCATACCTCCAGATTATATGAAAAATGACGTGTACTAAGACAACGTTTAAGGGTTGCATTACAACAAAGTCAAGTCAAATATGAAATATCATCATTAGAGTCTTGGCTGTGGCGTAATAGACACATATTACATGCAAAGTGTGGGACACAGGTAAAGCATGACCTACTATTCACACTGCGTACACCTCATGCAGGTTTATTAGAGGGTCTCTCCTAATACAAGTATGTCACTACATCCACTTTCCTAATATCAGTCTTGGCTGTCTGTAGGAAGACCCATCAGTACCATTTTATTTATGCACCTTATGCTACAAACAGTCAGTAAAATAAATGTTCCCCTCCCCCCCTGTGCATACTGGCTGTGGTAAAGCAGTTAGAGGACTCCCTACTATAATAATACATGACCATTCGGAAAGACCTCTAGGTGACAATACAATGTCACTTGTCAGGTCCTTCCGTGGCAGACACGAATCAGGTAATGGCACAAGTAAGCCAGATTGGCAAGGAGCGGTGGCAGTCACCATGTAGAGTATCCACCATCTAGAGCTCCTCACCTCAGGGCTCAGCGTGGCAAAACGCAGACGCCGGCATGTCCGTCCTGATATAGTCTCCGGCTCCACCCCTTCTGTCGGGATGACAAGGAGAGGAGCCAATGGGAATCGGGGGGTGACTGGCACGCCCTCCATTGACTCTCCAATCCAGATGATCAGGAGATCCCCCCCCCCCCTTCCTATTGGAGCATTTTATTTTTTGGGGAAGAGATCATCCAATAGGGAGGGGGGTGGGATCTCCTAATCATCTGGATTGGAAAACCAATGGAGGGCGTGCCAGCCACACCCCGATTCCCATTGGCTCCTCTCCTTGTCATCCCGACAGAAGGGGTGGAGCCGGAGACTATATCAGGTCGGACAGGCCGGCGGCCGCATTTAGCCACGCTGAGCCTTGAGGTGAGGAGCTCTATACAGCAGAGACACTAGACTGGGGGTAGGCAAATGCTTTTGTTTGGCGTGCCAATTTAGGAAATCAAAAATGAGGTCCTCGGAGTGACGGTCAATAACTGTAAGGCTGCCGAGCTCCATACTAAAGTCATATAGCACAAACCCTAATATAGTGGTACTGTCATACTGCGCTCCCAGTCATGTGTTTATCGCTATCTGTCTGGATACACACGTTCTTTTCCATTAGAAGTGATGTAAATATGTGTGTAACCCACAATTAGTGATAATGTATGTGAGGGCGGGTTCACACCTGTGCCCTGTCTCCGCTTTGTGGGTTTCCGTCTTCTGCTGATGGGAGACGGAAACCCGGCAGTCAGTAACCCGCCCATGAGAGTTTTGTGGTCTCTGCGGTGAAGCCATTTTTATTTTTAACCGGGCACAAGTCCTGCATATCCGACTTTGTGTCCAGTTAAAAAAAAGATTTTGCTGTGGAGACCAGAAGACTATCACGGGTGGACACTTTGCAAACTGACTGCCGTTTTCCGTCTCCTGTCCAGTTTCTTGGGCAGGAAACTGAAACCTGCAAAACGGAGACTGGGCGCAAGTGTGAACCTACACTGACTGGCAAAGTGAGGCAACACCTGTAGGGGGCGACACACTATGTACCTGGATGCTGCATCTAGTCCCCGGCCGCCAGTACTTTCACTTTTCTTTAAGTGAAACGCAGATGAATTTCAGCCATATTGAATTCCTTGCGGTGCGGTAACAGGAACTAATAGGTGTCACACTTACACCAAAGTGACAGCACTGTTTCCTGAGGACTAGATTTGGACATAGCCGCATCTAGGTACACAGTGTCATCACCTGAAATGAAGGCACAAGACAAAATTTCTGGAAAAACAAATGCACTGCTGTAGGTTAATAGTTCTTTATTAGGTTAATTGGTAACGTGTTTCGACACCTAATCTGGTGTCTTCATCAGGCCAACCTGGTGGTGATAGTAGAATAAAAACAAAATGAAAATGAAACTCCCTAAGGGTGCATTCACACTACTGATACGCTGCCTGATTCTGAACGTTAAAACACGGTCAGAATCAGCGCGTATAAAGCAGTTCCCATTCATTTCTATGGGAGCCGGCATACGAGCGCTCCCCATTGAAATGAATGGGCTGCTTTTTTCTCTACGAGCGCTCCCATTGAAGTGAATGAGAAGTGCTCGCGTGTACGGCTCGGAATGAGCTGAGCGCTCGTATCCCATTGAAATGAATGGGAACTGCTTTATACGCCGCTGATTCTGAATGTGTTTTAACGTTCAGAATCAGGCAGCGTATCAGTAGTGTGAATGCACCCTAAGGCTACACATTAGAGGCCCCACATTGCAAAAATACAACTTATGTTGAAGATTTTGCTGTGTTTTTCTAAACCAGTGTGAGGAGTGATCTGAGCAGAAGGGAGACTTCTAAGAAAGTGCCTAGATATTTCCCATTCCTTTTGTAGCCATTCTTCGCTTAGGCTTAAAAAACTGCAGCAAAATCTACAACAAAAATTATGTTTCACGACCATGGGGCCTCAGCCTTAGCGGAGCAGCACTCAAACAGCGACATACTGTCCTGTACTGTAATTGGCACGGGGCTGAGTATCGCTGGTAGGCCAGGACTTAACACCATAGATGACTATTCTGCTAGGAGAGCCGCTCTCAGCATGGAGTGCAAGCCGGTAAATCTGGCTAACATACGGACACGGTCGTGTGCTGCCCCCCTTAGGCCTCCCGCATACAAGCGGCATGGATGTGGCTTTCACTGACCTATACATTAAAAATGAACTGACAGGGCTGCAAATGCAGACACATATAGGACAGGTAGAGGGCACATAGGATCTGATCCATAATTTGCAGCTCTTCAATTTTGGCCCAGACACAGCCATAAAAACTGCCGTGTGTACGGGACCATTGAAATCTAATAGTCCACAATATTATCCACAATTGTGGCTAAACGGTCTGGTCATGTGTATTACAGCTTAGTAACTCCATGTGCCTCACATTAGGCTGGTCTTACACGACCGTAGTTTTGCACCGCAAATGGTCCGCAATTGCAGGTTCAAAATTGCGGACCATTTGCGGTCCCATAGTTTTCTATGAGGCCTCTTACACGACCGTAGATTTTGTCATTGGTGTAGCGTGCCGCAACCGTGGTCTGGACAGTATATACCGGATGTGCGTAATGAACGCGCTTTTACGGCACGGAAGATCCAATAGAAGTCTACGGGCGCGTGCATTTTTGCGGATATACACTGAACATACATCAGTGTATATCCGCAATTGTGGATGTCAACGTGTGTTTTGTGGTGTGTTTTGTTTTTTTGCGGATCTGCATAATACTGATACACACGTAATGTTGCAGATGCACTTTGCGGAATTAATTTTCAAAGTGAAATTTGTGTTGCGGATCCGCAAATTGCGGACTGCAAAAACCACTACGGTCGTGTAAGACCAGCCTAATAGCAGTTAAAGGGGCTCTATGAGCAAAATCATGCTGATAGAGCCCCACATATGCATGAATAGCCTCTAAAAAGGCTATTCAGGCACCGTAAACATTATATCAAACTACCCCCCCCCCCGTTTTAAAATAATACCCTAAAAAAGAATGTGATCTACTTACGGATTGTGCACTGTGGGCGGGCATTCAGGGAGCGCTGTCGTCTTCATCCACGCCTCTTCTTCCTCCGATGTCCTCCGGTCCCGTCCTCCTCCAGCGCTCGCGAACTGACACTGATAAAAAAAAAAAAAGGCCTGGGCACCTGCACAGTAGCCGTAGTAGAAGCCGCATATGCTACTGCGCACGCGCCCAGGCCATTTTTTTTATATCAGTGAGCGCCGGAGGAGGACGGGACCCGAGGACTTCGCAGGAAGAAGAGGCGTGGATGAAGAAGACAGCGCTCCCTGAATGCCCGCCCACAGTGCACGATCCGTAAGTAGATAACATTCTTTTTTAGGGTTTTATTTTACAACGGGGGGGGGGGGGGGGGGGTGTTTAATATAACATTTACGGTGCCTGAATAGCCTTCACCGCAATGATTCACGCATATGTGGGGCTCTATCAGCATGATTTTGCTGATAGAGCCCCTTTAAAGAAGACCTTTCATGGTTTGGGGCACAGGCAGTTCTATATACTGCTGGAAAGCCGACAGTGCGCTGAATTCAGCACACTGTCGGCTTTCCCAATCTGTGCCCCGGGTAAAGAGTTATCGGTCCTGGTACCGTAGCTCTTTACAGTCAGAAGGGCATTTCTGACAGTCAGGTACGTCCTTCTCCACAGCAGCGCCTATCGCACTATACAGTGTGAGCGGGGAGGAACGCCCCCTCCCTCTGCTCACAGTGCTCGTCCATAGACATAAACCCCTGGGTACTTCACATTAGAGTTAATCATATGTGAGAGACATGCAGGTAATAATTATCTTCATTATTAGTACCCCCCCCCCCCCCCCTATATCTCACATATTAGTAACCCTTATGTGGAGCCCACAGGGGTTAACATGATGGGCATGATGGGGTTAATTGCTATTAATGTGAGTAATCATGTACTATTAGCGGTATTTGATATATAGGGAGTACTCTAACTGCTTTACCACCTCCAGTATGCACAGGTTCAGACCCCTGTAGTATGGTGGGGGGAGGGGGACATTATTCTACTGACCCCTTGTAGTATAGTGTGCATACATACAATGGTACTGGGGGGGGGGGGGGGTGTCTCCCTACAGATAACCAATACATCTTAACATAAGACTGATATTAGAACAGTGGCTCTCTTGGTATTTGGTGTTACACCCCCTATATCTGATATATCGTAGATCATAAGAGTCCACTAGATGCAGCTCCCACCTCTATGAAAACACTACAGAAGTGCGGCCTCGTCACCGCTTACCAAGAAGGCCGCACATTGCACAGCGCTGGGGTTGGTCCCATTCACTTCAATGAATTCAAACTGCAGACAAGCTGTGAAGAACAAGCAGAGCCCCTGTGACTTCCATCAGCTGATCTGTGGGGGGTCTCAGGTGTCCCCTGCTAATGTGATATTCAGGACAATAGGTCACCAATATTTTAGGCCACTAAACCCCTGAGAACAAAAGGTTCAGATGTAACGTTTGATCCTTTTCCTCGGCCATCTGCTGGAGGAACAGTCCAAAGACCCTTCCCCTGGATACTTAAGATACTTAACCAGTCCCACCAAAATCATCAGATTTGATCCCTTATGTGTATAGGGCCTTATACATTGTATTAAACATGCCAATATGTAGTCTTTTCAAGAAACGTTTGTTACATGAGCTCAGATACCTGGTAGTTCAGTGTAGTTTGGGCCCTGATGATGTCACCTCTAAATTGATACGTCATTAATGACATCACTGAACAGTAGGCCGGCCATACTATACCACAAATTACATGCATACGGTGGAAGTTGAGGATGGAGTGGACGGGGTATACGCTTGTGGAGTGGCTGAATGGGCGGATGTACCTGACACCACAGACGTAAAACTCCTACAAATCCAACTTACTTTGGCGATGTCAGGGGGAAAATAACGGGTACCCAATAGACCTCATTAGTACCAACATACTATAGTAGTAATGGGGTCCCTCGGGAATCTGTCGCCTGTCATCATAGCCGTTCTTCTAGTTCTACGACGCACCAGAACAATGGTTTCAGATGACACAGGTGAACACACCCTAAGGGGACTGTAAGTGCTGCAATGTGGAGGACAGGGTTTACCCAGCAATCTCAATTTTGGAACAAAGGTGATGGATAACTATTGTTATAACTGGGTGCACTGCTGTATTATGAGACCCCGTCACATTGCCTTTCAGAAATCACCGCACAAAAGCCTTGAAGCCTCACCTTTTATTTTTTTAAAAATGGACCCCAGGACTAAATTCTGTATATTCAGCCCCGCACCAACATGCACAATGTTGTCCCAATCCATTTAGTTACCCCTACAAGAGTTACATGTCATACATCCAGAGGCCGGACCTCAGGCTCTTGGGCCTCGATGCAAAGTCTATAATGGGGCCCCAACCTGCCTTGTGTCACCTGGAATTGAGCTAGATTTATAGGTCAGAGGGATCGTTGGGTTTGGCATTAGATTTAGCAGAAGGGAGACATAAGATTTCATCCAGCCGTGATTAGTTCTTGTGTCCAGGACCATTCCTGCATTTATGGTCATATCCAATGGCAACCGATCAAAACAAGACACCTCTAAGGGGGTGTTCACACTACCATTGATGTCCGCTCAGCAGTGGCTATTGTCCGTACAAGATTTTAGCAATGGACACTCACTGGTCTGTTTGCAATTGCCATTCATTTCGATGGGATTTTATCTTGTCCTTTAGGGTGCATTCACACAGAGTAAAATGGAGTGTAATTTTACACGTGTAAAAAAAATTTACGCACGTATTTTGGAGCGTGTAAAAAAAAAAAACGCTCAAATACGCGCGTAAATTTTTTTTTACACGTGTAAAATTACACTCCAAAATACACTCCACCCTTAGGGTGCATTCACACTGAGTAAACGCTAGCTTATTTTGTAGAGTAAAATTACACTTGTAAATTTTGCTATCCCATTGACTTCAATGATATTTTTTTACAAGTGTAAAAATACGCCTGTAAAAAATACACCTGTAAAATTACGCCTGTAAAATGTCATTGAAGTCAATAGGATAGCAAAATTTACAAGTGTAATTTTACTCTACAAAATAAGCTAGCATTTACTCAGTGTGAATGCACCCTTAGGGTGCATTCACACTGAGTAAACTCGCATGTATTTTTGCAAAATACACGTGTAAAAATAACTCCCATTGACTTCAATGACATTTTACAGGCGTATTTTTACACGTGTAAAAAATATAATTGAAGTCAAAGGGATAGCAAAATTTACAAGTGTAATTTTACTCTACAAAATAAGCTAGCGTTTACTCAGTGTGAACTTATCCTTAGGGTGCATTCACACTCAGTAAACGCACATGTATTTTTGCAAAATACACGTGTAAAAATAAGACTTCCATTGACTTCAATGACATTTTACAGGCGTATTTTTTTTTACAAGTGGACAAAAAAAATCCAACATGCAGGACTTTTCTGTCCGTCTGAAAAAACTGTCAGTGCCCATTTTTCTTTTTTTTTTTTGACATTGAGGTCTAAGAGCAACGGACATATTATGGACAGTAACTGATGTCTGTCTGTTTTTTTGTTTTTTATTTTTAAATGGACCCCAACGGTAGTGTGAACCCTAAGAGAAGAATGCTTAAAACAGAATTTTTAAAATTTATATTTGCAAAAATGTGTAACTTTTAATGGTCAACAAATTCACATGTTTAGAGGAAAACCCCACCAGATACAAGGGGGCAATCCCATTTGCACCCCTGCGCGCTCTGTGTCATTCTGCCATTCATTTGAATGGGTTTTAAAAGCAAAACGCCGCTGTCCGTATGCAGCCTCTCAACGGGGAAACAGGTTTTTGTTTTTTTTCGCCAGACAGTCTTGTATGTCCAGCCAAAAAAACTGTTTCCCCACGGAGAGGCTGCATACGGACACCAGCGTTTTGCTTTTAAAACTCATTGGGTTTTACAACTGACCGCTGGGAACCCGTCCCCTATGCGGTTTCTCCGGGGCTTAGGACAGAGCGCACAGGGATGTAAGTGTGAAGACATGATATGATAGGCAACCTACTGTATACATGGCATTGTAGCCCACAATCTAAGCTGGAAGAGAAGATACACTACTGAATCCAATCCTCCTAGGAGACCGCTGCATGTCCTGGAGGAGGAAGGGAAAACAAAAAAACCCCAAATACTCCCCATCTCTGGTGCTTCATTGTCTGCTGCTGCTGTCCAGTCCTCTGTGAATGGCCTCAGCTGCCAAAGGAGAGGAACCAGTGACCTATGTGAGTGAGGTCACCGATTCCTTCTAGGGCACGTTGGACTGGACATTGGCAGTGGACAATGGAGTGCGGGGGACAGGTGAATGTTTTTCTTGTTTTCTCTTCCCCGGCTCCACTAGTGTTTCCAAAATATGTGGATATCTCCGTTAAAGAAAGTCAGGGGTCTGACAACTTTGCTCTCCGACTATCAGCTACGTGAAGAGCCTGGGTGTAACGTGAAGGCGTCATTCATGTAAAAGCACTTTGTTTCCGGGAGGACAGAGAAAGCGTGCGCACAGTGAGGTGGTATACTCCAGTGTTAGTATTTTATGACAGCGCTGACAGGCCCTCATTACGAGGACTCTGTCCCAATGACACACCCGTCTGTAAGATGCTACAAGTAAAACATGTCAGTATCTGCAGAGTCTCCCATCTCCTGTACTCAGTGCACACAATACTATATATTGGATAGAATACAATACAAATCAGGACACTCAGCCGCACATGACAATGACAGAAGAGTGACATTAGGTGCACAGCTATCCCCTTCTGATATTCAACGGCCATGCACACTTGGTCAAACTTGGTCTATAGATGAGCGAGTACTATTCGAAACGGCCGTTGCGAATAGCATGCACCCATAGGAATGAATGGAAGCGGCCGGCACGCAGACTTTGCCGGCAGCCGGCCGCTTAACCCCCTGCGTCCATTCATTCCTATGGGTGCGTGCTATTCGAAAGGGGAATTTCGAATAGTACACGCTCATCTTTAGTTATGTCTTCAAGAAGAGAAGGATTTTATATACTGCAATGTAACAACCCAAACCTTCTCTTCCCCAACATCTGAAGTAGGGGAGAGTCTGGCAGACCCCCACCCACCATTAGATGGTCAGTGGGTTTGGCCAGAAGGTGTGCGACAAGCTTTAGGACAGGGATAGGGAACCTTCGGCTCTCCAGCTGCTGTGAAACTACAACTCCCATCATGCTCCATTCACTTTCATGGGAGTTCCAAGAACAGCAGAGCCAGTATGCATGCTGGGGGTTGTAGTTTTGCAACCGCTGGAGAGCCGTATGTTCCCTATCCCTGCTTTAGGAGCAAAACAGCAACTTATTGCATTATGCAACTTATTGCATTATTCCGTGGGTACAATAATACGTTGTCCCACCTAGACAAACCACATTAAATCTGGAACTTCTTCAAAGACAGGCTTACAGAGCAAACAGATGTTATACTTATGTCTGCAAGTCACCGACAGCGTCTCAGAAACGTGCAAGGTTCTGCCAAGTGCAAGCCTGCAGCATCTCTCCTCCCTAGGTAATACAGGGAGGGTCTACAGAGGGGGGTACTCCTCCTACACCATATTGGACTGAGATCATACACTGCGTTTATTTATTTATTTTATAGCCAAAGCCAAGACTAGCTTCGTAAGGAATGGGACATATAGAAGAAGCTCTTATACTTCTCCCTTCTGCTAAATCTACTCCTGGCTATGGCAAAGTCTGGAGGTGGAAAACAAAAAGAAAAAGCAGCTCCCCAAATAAAAATCTGATCAATGGGACCCTTCCCATTCCATCACTAAAGCGGGGGTTGTAGAGACTTCTGTTTGAATGGGGAGGTGACGAGCATTGTCTGGTGCCACTTATACAAAGGCTATGGGACTGGTCCATAGGCACTGAGTGGCATGGCGTGGCCTGGGAGCCGCTCCATTCAGTGCCTATCTCAGACATTAGGAGAACATATGGTAACACATTGCCTGCTGCTTTTTAGACAGTCACCTTTGAGCATGCTCCACATGTGCAGATCACCTTCTACAAAAAATGACAAGAGGAACAATTCCAAGAGCTATAACATATGTAGCCTTTATCCGCCACATAGGGAATGGCACTATGACTATACGGAGATGTTGGTCGCAGTCAGAGAGCGTCGCGTAGCCCCGGGACACCTTCACTAATAGTCACATTGTGAGGGTGCTGCAACTTCTAGTAACAAACAGATGAGCGAGTATTAATTGAAACGGCCGTTCCGAATATCACGCGCCCGTAGTAATGAATGGAAGTGGCCAGTACGCAGACTTTGCCAGCGGCCAACCGCTTAACCCCCCCGTGTGCCGGCTGCGTCCATTCATTCCTATGGGTGTGTGCTATTCGAAACAGGCATTTCGAATAGTACTCGCTCATCTCTAGTAACAAAGCAATCCAGTAGTGCTCAGTCTTTTTGTGGCTAGAAGTGACAGCTACGGCACCTGCGACTCCATGTAATTACATTAGTGAAGGAATCAAAGGCAACGTGGCAATTTTTGGTTTCACGACAGGCGTTGCAGCCAAAGTCACCATATGGTCAGTGTGTCTGATCACTGCGTCCACCAGGAGTGACTGGAGCAGTTATGTGCACGTATGGTCCTCACTTTATTTCCAAAGCACTGCAGTCTGTCTCCATCATTCCTACAGAAGTGAATAGGGCGGTCACACACTTGCATTGTTTTTGTTAATTCACAACAGCAACAAACTATAAAATGAATCCATCTGATGCCGAACAAAAGATACAGAGCGACCCCAACTCACTATAATGGGGTCCTCACTGGATAAGTATGCCCGTGCCAGCTGCATCATAGAGTGGGCGCTACAACCCTTAATAAATAGGTCTATACTCCTCTGGGGACTAGTGTACCACTATTTATCCTGTATGGGTGATGGTGGGCATCTCGCAGAGGTCACCCAGCATCACCAACCCCTAATAAATGTCTGTAATAGGGTTGGACAATTAGGCTGAGTTCATACTGAGTATTTCTGGTCAGGAATCGGTCTCTAAATCAGCCTCCAAAAAAAAGCTTCCCTGATTTTGAGGCGGAATCCCGATCAAAAAACTCTGCGTGAACTCAGCCTTACAACCTAAAAAAATACTGATTAATTGAACATTTTTATCAAAATGAATTAAAAATTTTAGGGCACGGAATTTTGGTTATTCCCAAACCAGTAATTATGATTGGACAGTGTACAATTAGTGATATATCCTTTAGCCAATGGCAGAGATGCAAAATAATCCATATAATCCCTAATGTCACTCAGAATATCCATGCGAGCTGCACCCCTCATTGAGTCCTACACGCCCTAATAACAGAGTATATACCCTTGTTTACGCGCCGACGCGCTGGTATTTCTCCTATAGGACCGATAGCAGTGGTCATCCAGCATCGGTCATGCCAGTGGTATCACCCAAGGGGTTCCATTATTCTTAATAACTGGTGTCTATAACCTTAGTGAAGTAGGCATGCACAAGTATCTCTCCTGATGGGCACACCTCTAATGTTACCTAGTGGGTACCATTACACCTAATAACTGGGCCTATGCCCATTTAGGTAACAGTCAAACCAGTGCGTCCTGGGTATGAATGACAGCTAGCCGTGGACTAATATGCAGAATTAATTGGTCTTTGGCTACAAGGATAATCTGTATTCTCCCTATATGACTGATGGGTAGCAATGAGCATTACCCAGATCACCCTCAGCCCTAATGCCTGGGTGTATACCCTTTGGGTAGCAGGGGGTATCCCTCAGATGTCATCTAACATCACCCAGTGGGTGCCACTACCTCTTACCAATGGGACTCCAGCTCTTTGGCCAGATGGTGGGCCAGTGTTTCCCCTGTCGGAGTGATGGGTAGCGCTGAGCATCCTCCAGACGTCACCCAGTGGGCGCTACTATCCCAAATCAATGGGTCTGCCCCTCTCTGGGTGCAGTATGTCCCTTGTATGACTGATGGGTAGCGGTGGGCATCCCTCACATGTCCTCAGCATCACCCAGTACATGCTCCCCCTCCCCCAATAGCCGGGTAATCCTCTCCCCATAGCGCCCCCTTAGGTCATACCCACCTTCTGCCACATCCTCGTCTATGGCACCTTTGACTTGGGAGAAACACCACTGGAAATCGTTCCCTCCGCCCACTCCTGGAAGACAAGAGACACAAGAGCCGGTGAGGAGGCCGCTAGGCCGCCCACTCCCGCACTACCAGCCCCCCTCAGGCCCTGCAGCAGGACAAGCCGCGGCCTCTCTGCTATATTTACCTGCCATGGCTTCCCTGTAGGAGCAGGCCTCCCAATCCGGGCGTCGCTGTGGTGGAGGAGGAGGACGGGGAGGGTTCGCCCTTCACACTCTCCCCCTCCTGACTACGTGTATGTGCGGTGCCGGCCTGTCTGGGGCTGCAGCTGCCGAGCCGGTGCCGGGGGGAGGAGGCGGGCAGGACTCGGCAGGGGACGCGGTGCTCAGGAGCCGCTCTCGGCTTCTCCGGGATGAGGTTTCAAAATGGCGCACATTGCTCGTCGACATGATTCGGTGACGTCATTTAACCCTCCTGCCGCCGGGCGCGGCACTTAGTCACACACAGGAGAAGCTGTAGTGCTGGGGGCGGAAGTGCGCGGCGGCGGGAGGGTTAAACCAGAGGAGCGGATACTATGGGAAATGTATGCGGAGTCTAGTGTCATCACATGGGGCTGCTGCCCGGAGGAACTACAGAGCTCAGTACCGCACACACATATATAACGGAGTGGACGATACCACACACATGGGCTGGGGGATACGTTACCCCTATCAACCAATCAAATTCCAGCTTTAATTTTTCAGCATCCTTTTGGAAAATGAAAGCAGCATCCTGATTGGTCGCCATGGTAGGCTAGTCCATTTTTGAAGATTGGTTTTGCTAGGTTACAAACCATCACCAGAGGCCTGTCTAGGACTGAGTGCACACTATGCAGAAGAGATGTCATGGCTTGTGCAGAATAAGACCATATTCACATCTGAATTGGAGTCTCTGCATGGGCTCCACTTTTTGCTTGCCAGTGCCCAATGGACCCCATATCAACAGGGCCCCGCGGGACCCTTCGGGGGGTCTCTCTGTCCCAGTCCTACGATGAGCCATAAGAACAGAGACAATGGTGCAGATGTGAATTTTAGTTGCACATTTAGACCACATTTTGTCTGCAACCTGTGGACTCAGGATATGGGTGGGCGCTCACGACACCATGACATCTCAGGGTGGACATATCCCTGGCCCATGTGGGGTAACAAACATCTCCTTGACCCAGAACAGAGCGCTTCTCTGTGCAAGTGGCTCCCCCGCAGGTGGACTCCTGCTATTACATGGACCTGAATAGCATTTATATACAGTACTACCGCTCCTCTGCAATAACCTAAAATATCTGGTGGCCATAGCTTCTGAATCAGTTGCCCTTCTTTGTGCTGGAGTCAGATCAGATCAGGCCTCATTCATACAATGGTATTCAGGATCTCTACAAAGCCCTGGGAGCGGAGCACTTGCACACGAAGGAATTCTCCTGTAGTACAGAGCTGTACCAAGTTCACATGTGATGTATAACTAAAATCCTAAAACAACATGGAGATTAAAGGGCTTTTCTGGTTTTATGGAAATAAATCTCTGTGACTTTCTAGGATTGTTTGTGTTTTTGTTCCTCGTCCTCTTGGTTAAGATGTTGAGATGGGTTTCTCTAAAGGCTGTGACCTGAGTCTGTCATCACAGCCAAGTAACTGCGATGCAAGGAGGATTTATGGGTGACTGACTACATGAGGCTTGCGCTAGGCCTCTAAGAAAGCAAAGCAGAAGAGTCACGGCGTCGTCCTAGCACCTCCGCCCCTACATACCAATGACTGGCGAGGGTCAAATCAATCAGACTCCTGCTGATCAGACATTAATGGCATAACCTAGTGATCTATGACAACTGAATAATCTCTATAAGGTTGGGGCCCCATGCTGCAAACACACCACGGCAAAATATGCTGCATTTTACATTGCTTGCAAAGTGGGCCGTGGACTTTCTGCTGATGTCTGCATTGCTGTAGGTATGATTGACATGCTGCAATCTTCAAAAACAACGATTTTGCAAATCGCACTGATTATTTTTCTGGAATCCACTTTGCAGAGACTGTAAAATAAAATAAAAAATCATACTCATCTGTCCACAATGCTCTAGCGCCATCCCTCACCTGTGTTCCAGGTCCGTCCTGTTCTACTGCACCAGCGTCTTCTCAAAGTGAAACTGTTCGCCGTCTGTGACATCCCGCATCCCTTTTGCAGATTGGCCTCAGGAAGAGACCCTGGTACGTCACAGATGGATTGGCCTCAGTGGTCACGTGTGGCAAGGCACTTCCATCGGAAGACAACAGTGACCCAGGAGAACCGGACTGTGCTGGAAGGCACCAGGGAAAGGCGAGTATGATTTTTTTTTACAATTTTTTTTTTTTGTCCATTTTGGCTTGGACAACCCCTTCTTGGTACATATCATGGCCCTAAAAACTACACCACGTGCTTTGATAGAACCTCAGATGATCCTGGTCTTGTGGCCTCGAAATACACGTTAACACTGCCGGCGGCATAGATATAGTAGGTGCATAGTTAGCGGTCGCCTCAAAGATCCTTCTACCCCACAAAATATACCACTATTTTAGATGAGACATGGTCAGTAATGGTCGCATTAGGGCTAGTTCACATGTGAATACGTGTGTGCATATTCCGTCGCAGCTGCCGCGACGGGATGCCGGTGCAGTGCACGGCCTCCCGTCGCGGCTTTCCACTCTGGTTTAGGCCCAAATGAATGGGCCTAGTCCGGAGGGTGCTGTCGTGAGGCAAAAGCCGCGGCTGATCAGCCGCGAAATCCGCCTGAAGAAAGGGCCGCTCACTTCTTTTTTCCTCTATCAACAACATGCCTCTTGCGGAAAAAAGAACGCTAGCAGTCTGCATAGACCGCTATTGTGAGGGGGCGGATTATGACGTGGATTCCGCACCAAAATCCGCCCCCTCTTGCCCCTTGTCAACGGGGCCTTACAGATTTTACATTGGTATAAAAAAGTTACTTCTCAGTACCCACCTACAGAACTCCCGTCCGAAACCTGCCTAACATCATTTCTTTTACTCCTCTGTTTCTCTGAGGTTTTATTTTTTGGATTCATTGGTTATTTTGAGCATTACAAGCAGTTATTCTTAGTGTATGTTCTTTGTGATTTCTCATCCATGTGTACATCACAGCTCTAGTCTAACCGTGCTCAATACAGTTTAGTAGTCACATCATTGCAGAATCACACACGACGTGGTTAGGTTCGGATGATCCGCACCTGGAAGGAATTCGACAGCGCTGGCAGGTATTCAGTTCATCACGCCATTGTCATGCACTTGATCACCTGCCACACGCTAAGGCTATGTACACTACACATTTATCCTAGACTGAGACAAATAATCTCTAGTGACTACCGGTGCTGATCACTTTGACTAATTTAGTACAAAACACATGAAAGTCATTCTGGGAAGTTACTAATGCAAAAAATGACAACAGATGAACATACTTTATGATCTCACTAAACCCCTTATTAAATAAAAGAACCCCGGCAAACTCTCTGCTGCTCCGGCGCTGCTTTCCCGAAACTTCCTATCACACTTTACTTACTCACTTTAGTAGGTGTGTGCCATACAGCAACCCCCCTCCCAAACACATTTTAAGGCTAAGGTCACAGGGTTTGGTCCCACTGCAGAATATTGACAGTGGACCCTGTCACTGCAAAGACCAATGATATCACAGGGTCCTGGCCATGGCTTTCAGCAGTGATTTTTGGGCGACTGGCCCCGCTAAGCTGCAACTGAGCCTACAATAATAGACATGCTATGGGTTTGCAGCAGGCCTGGCAAAAAAAAAACCCAGTGCATTGCAAAGGTTGAAAATCACTGAAGAACCAGGAATAATAAGCTGCAGTGCTCCTAGGCAAGTGATGTCATATCCATTGGTCACATGGCCTATGAATGGAACTGAGCTGCAGTACCAAGCATGACCACTATACAATGTACGGCGCTGTAGAAGGTGATTTCTTGTCTAAATACTTGGGTCTCTTCTAACAATTGATCAGAGGGGGTAGGAGGTGGAACCCCAACTGATCTAATATTGGTAACCATTAATAGGAATTCGGGGTAACTTCGAGAGTGGTCAGTGGGACAACCAATCTCAGGAACCAGCGGTGCCCATTCAAATGAGTCCACTGTATGAGCAGGCAGCAGCAAAACACCCCTGTCCTGGAGATTTGTGGATGAGACACTTATCAGTAGGCAAGTTACCCCTATTTAAAAAAAAAAAAAAAAAAAAAAAGTTTTGAAAACTCCATTCCATACATTTGGATACGGTTGCTCCTGTAACACGTGCATGTATTTCTGCAAGTCCCGTTCATTGAAGTTGCATATTTTTCTGCATTGAGTCTGCAGCATGTGGACGCACTCTTATAAAGCAACTCTTACACCATGCATAGTCATTGTGACATCTATAAACATTAATGCAATCCCTTACTACATGGACATTTGTATCCAGAACCGTCCTATTTGATAAATTTGATTTGTTATATATAGTTTTTATTAATGAATACTGAACATAAGCCGAGCTCCGGAGGAGCGGAGGACGTTCACTATTGTAGATTTTACTATGTCGGATCTTTTAATAAAATGCCTTGTCCATAAATAGAACAGGTTGTTTTTAATAAGATAGCTGAGCACGCCAAGTTTCATCGCTTTATTGCCAAATGTTTCCGCTTCTCCCAGATGACAGAGCAATGATCTGATCACGATTTCACCATATTGTAGAGATAGTATTACATTCACAATATTTAGGTATGTTCAGTACTGAGTTGCAAAAAAAAACCCCAAAAAAACTCTACACTTAAATTCCCTTAAGGCTATAAGAGATGTATCGGAAATGCAGCATTTTTACGTTGCGATTTACAGTGCAAGCAAAGTAAATGAGATTTTAGAAAAGAAGATCTACGTAAAAGCTGTGAGACTGCGAGCGTTTCCCTAGAAATTCAATAGGGGAAGCGAAAAAGCAGAGGAAACAGAAGCAAGAATTCAATGGAAATCAGTGCAGAATGCTGCATTTTTTTTGCAGTGTGCGTTTTGCAACATGAGGCTTGAAGCTCAAGGAGTTTTTTTTGGAATCCCCTAGAATTAGTATCAGATTAGGAGTCCGACCCCCACTGATCAGCTGTTTTAAGAGACAGTAACATTTGGCACAGGATGTCCCACAGGGTAAGTGATATTTGTTTGATGGGTGGGGGTCCCAGGACAGACCCCCCCCACCAGATATTTATCATCAAAAGTGACTGATGGTGGAAGTCTGGTGGGCTAATGAAAAGGAGGTCTATGAATGATTTGTCACCTGCTGCCTGTTGTTCTACTCCTGGTATTAACACTTGGTCCATCTTCTGACTATATCACCATCTTATCTTCTGGCACTTCAGATCCTTTGGCTTTCTTGATAATGACTAGAGATGAGCGAGTAGTGTTCGATCGAGTAGGTGTTCGATCGAATACTACGGTATTCGAAATACTCGTACTCGATCGAACACTACTAGCTGCTCGAAGTTTAAGGTTCGATGCAGAACCAGCGTTGATTGGCAGAATGCTATACATTCCGCCAATCAACGCTGGTTCCTCTCTTACCTTTAGAAGTCTTCTCCGTGCAGCGTCCCCGCGGCGTCTTCCGGCTGGAATTCACTCTGCCTAGGCATCCGGCCTAGGCAGAGCCAACTGTGCATGCGCGGGCATGCCCGCGCATGCGCAGTCGGCTCTGCTCAGGTGTCGGGCCGGCCAGAGCCGACCGCGCATGCGCAGTCGGCTCTGCCTAGGCCCCGATGCCTAGGCAGAGTGAATTCCAGCCGGAAGACGCCGCGGGGGCGCTGCGCCGGGAGAAGACTTCAAGGAGAATCCAGCCCGACCGTCACTCGTGGACTTGGTAAGTATAATTTTATCGAATTTTGCGTACCCCTGAAATGAGCATTTCCCCCCATAGACTATAATGGGGTTCGAAATCTGTTCGAACAGTCGAACAGTGTGCGGCTGTTCGAATCGGATTTCGAACCTCGGACATTTTAGTGTTCGCTCATCTCTAATAATGATGTGTTATATTCCTGACAACTCTACGGTTCCATCAGCCCATCTGCCATCACTCAGAGACTACTATGACGATCACAGCCCGGCTATTTGTCTTAGGCCCAGTTCACATCTGCGTACCTGTTTCCATTCAGGACCCCCCAATCGGAAACTTATATGTATTATAAAGGAAACCCGCGGACCCCATAGACCAGGGATCCGCAAACTACGGCCTGCTGAGGACATTTTTCCAGCCCCCCCCGCATGTAGCTCACGCGCCATTACCCGGATCGCTCACTAACGGGGAATCTGGTACAGGATTCCCCATGAGTGAGCGATTGCTGCTTTCAGTTTTATGTGCAAATGCACATGCAGCTGAAAGCAGTCCATTTAGGCCGAGGTCCTACATTGACTACAGAGTGTGACCTCTGACCCGACGTAGGCATGATGACGCAAGGACAATGCCCGGAGGCTCTTCATGGGTAAGTATAATACTGTGTGTGTGTGGGGGGGTGCGTACTGAGGAGCATATAATACTGTGTGGGGGGTGGAGTTACTGTGGAGCGTGTGGTTTCTGCACGAAATATGCAGGACCTTGAAAATACACAGGCATGTATATGGGGGCCATAGAAATGATTGAGTCAGTGTGCTAGTCATGTAATACACGGCTAGTACATTGACCGTGCACACGTCTGCATGCGGCCTTACTATTACATGCCCTCTCTAAAGTCACACTTTGCCTAGACATCCAGTGCATTAAGAAGTGATTGACATCCTTGAGTGACACAACATTAGGTCTTACGAAGAAGAAATGGACCTGCTTTGTATGGCCGGTCTGCTACAAACCCCCAGTCGGCTTACTGAGAAGTTTGATTTTGGAATCTGTCCAATAGAGAGATTTAATAAGCTTGTAGATTGCACAAGGTGACTTTTCCTCCAGGACACTAGAAAACAGAAATAGATTTAGTACATACATTAGTGACTAGAACTAAATCACAAAGCTGCACGCAATGTGGGACTGGCCTAAAAATGCTGAAAATGTTGCAATGAACAGACTACTATTTATTTGCTTATAGGCTATAGCCACAAATATATTGTATCTGAACGCTGGGCGGTGACAATAGGGTTTACATGTGGATTTTGGTGCCTATTTGCCATAGATTTCACCCTATACATTGCAAAGACGGACAATTTCTGAGCGGACGTTGCACTTTTTTTTCCCTGCAATATGTGAATAAAATTTGTAACGCTTTCCTCCACTTTGCTGCTACTGCGATACCATTGCAAATCCAGATGGAAAATCCATAGAGTATGGGATCCTTGTGAACATACAATAAAGTCGCAGATTTATGAGCAAAACAGGCCTAAATGGCTACAAAAATATGATACAAAAAATACTGACAATTGGGGGAGGGGGGGTTATTTATCAAGGCTGTCTAGTATATACTGTAGTGGTTTCATAATGCCTGCACCGCTGATGGATACGTCTCAGTTATGACAAGCAGTGTCAGATTAGGGTACCCAGGGGCCCAACAGTACAATTTATTCAGGGGGCTCACTATGAAGATTAAAGCAGGGCAAAATGGTGGCCCTGGAAGAAACTTGATTGGTGATTGAGCCTCACCAGGACCCTAAGGAGATGGGCCCAGGAGTGAGTATAGTGATCTAGATGTCATCTGAGCAAGCCAATGAACTTTTATATAGCAGTTTGTTCAATAGTGGGTGTAGAGCCCCACTGCAGGGAGCTAAGAGAACGCCATGAAAATGGGCACATTGCACAGCACTATGGCATGCATTACTCTGGCAGGGATTGAGGGACTAGAGGCCCACTATTCCCCTTGGGTCATGGACCACCCTTCCCCAGGGGATTCATCTGTTCCCCTATGGGCCAGTTCGAGCCTGATTGCAAGATGGATGTCTCGCCATGAATCAGACAACTCCTCCATTGGTGACCATAGATCCCGCACAATATCTCTGTATGAATGGCCGCCATATAATACTACATATCCCCTATGGTTGTGTTTCGCAATCCTCTCTCCCTTTTATCGGTCAAATTTTTACAAATTTGCATTACTTACATTTAATGTATTTTATTTAAATTGATAATTTTAACATTTTTGATTTTTACCTAAGTGAATATAATCCACTAGATTATTGTATTTCCGCGACCGTTTTCTATAAGCCACACAAATTTGGAGTCCGTCTGTGTTCCTATTCCCAAATGAAATTTCACAGCTACGCCGCGGACAAGCTTTGCACGATTTTTGTTCCGTGTTATGTTGTTTGTATCAGTCTGTATCAGGAATAATAGGGTTAATCCATCAAGTCAGCTGTCTGGAAACAATGAGAAAATGTGGACTTGTACAGGAAGGCAGGGAGGGGACAGCTTTCTCAGAACATTCTCCGGCTGCTATAAATAACCTCTTCCATTATCTGTGTACTCAGCATTTGGGGAAGCTTTGCAAGTGTCTATTTCACATGACGCTGGAAACCGCTATCGTCTCTGAAGTTTCAGGTGATGGACCGTTCTCCAGATTTTAGTATATTTTCTGCTATTATGTTCTATTTACTGTCAGATTGTTACATTGGTTTAGTTCTAGATCCCCATAAACCAAAATATAAAATAAGCAACCTAGACAATGATTATAGCAACTTTATTTAGATGGCAAATTTGCAAAATTTATATTTTTAAAATTTTTGGCAATGGCGTAAAACATTTCACTTTTTGGACCAGTTTCAGATTAACAATACCAGGTCAGAGGAGTCCAATTCCAAGCACCCCCCACCAACAAAGAATTGTGGCTGGATGTACGGCTGTGCCTAGTATTGGAACCCAGTCCCATATACGTGAATGGGATAGAGTTGCAGTGTACTGGAATCGGTGGCGTAATTAGGAATGGCGAACTTTTGACCCCCCCCCCCCCCCGACCAAAGCTGAAGACCAACCGACCTCCCTTCCCCTCCTGCATTCCTATACACAGTATTATTTTACGCTAGTGGCCCTTGCACACAGTATTATGCTTTTCAGACCCCATAATATAATAATCAGAGACCCAGGGGAGGATACAAACATAAGAAACACTGTTACTTACCTCTCCCTGGCTCCAGTGCTGTTCCTGCTGATGTTGACCATCTTCAACGACGTATGGGACGTCACTTGACCTGGGCCTGCATAGCGACGTATAAGGACGCAGGCCCCAGCCATGTGACTTCAGGGACATCACACAAGTAGGCTTGAAGTCTGCCTGGAGCCAGTAGAGGTAAGTAACAGTGTTTTCACCTCCTCTGGCCCTCCAATAATCAAACTTGAGGGTCTGTCAGGAACATCCTTCTTCCCAGCAGCGCCAATAGCGCTGTACAGCGTGAGCGGGGAGGAACGCCCCTCCCTCTGCTCACAGTGCTCACCCATAGACAAGTATTGAGGGGAGGGGAGGAGGCGTTCTTCCCCGCTCCACAGTACAGTGCTATAGGCGCTGTTGGGAAGAATGACGTTCCTGACAGAATGTCAGGAACGCCCTTCTGACTGTGAAGAACTACGGTACCGGGACCGATAGCTCTTCACCCGGGGCACAGAGTCGGCTTTCACCCGGGGCACAGAGTCGGCTTTCACCCGGGGCACACACTGTCGGCTTTCCAGCGGTATACAGAACTGCCTTTGCCCAAACCCATGAAAGGTCCTCTTTAATCCTAGCAGGCTTTGGGCCTATATGGTGCTGCTAGCACAGGCTTTGTGTTTGGGCATTATCATATAGGCCTGAAGCCAGCTAGGATTAACATCGGATCCCGGAGAGGTAAGTAACATGGTTTATTATGTTCCCTCACCTCCCCTAGGGCTCCGATTATTATACTCGGGTCACTCGGCAGTGGGATCGCGGCCTGGCCTGGGCCTATTCACTGCTGGCCTCCGCGGCCTATAGTACAAGGGCAGGGTCGGACTGGCCCGCCGGGGAACCAGGAAATCCCCCGGTAGGCCCCGAGCTTTCACTATCAGTCCTCGTTTTCCCATTGCAGATGCATTGACCAGGGCCCCTGGCCAATGCATTTGCATTGAGAAAACGAGGACTGATAGTGATCCGGGGCCGGATCTGTAACCACGAGGCCCCAGGCTGTCAGCAGCACTGTAATGCTTAAAGATGGCTGGCTGCCGGCAGTTTCCCAGGGCCCCGACACTTACACAGGGGCCTCTTGCCCGTGGTATACTTTCCCTATTAATACAGGGAAAGTATACATGGGGGCTGAGGACCCCTGTGCAGCAGCTGCAGCTTCCCCTATCCCAATCCTCCATCTCTCTGTGCAGCCCGGAATTCCCTCCCCTCCTCCTCCCAGCAGTGAGTCATCGCTTATCCCTCACATTGTACAGTGTGGGGACAGGAGCAGTCTATAGCCATGCTGCACTTCCTTATTCATAAATGTGAGTATATTCTTTTTTTTTTTTTCTTTTCTTTTTTTTGGTAAATGTAATAACTAATATGTATATGTTTATATTTGTTTAACCCTTAAGTACTATCATGGTGTCTGTCATACACCACTACCATACACATATCATTATGATAGACACCATGATAGTACTTAAGGGTTAAAGTATGTGACTTGTATACTGTGTGAGGACTGTATGTTTGTATACAGGTATGTATACAATACCTGTATGTGTGAGTGAATTTATATAAATGTATATATGTTATTATTAGAGATGAGCGAACAGTGTTCTATCGAACACATGTTCGATCGGATATCAGGGTGTTCGCCATGTTCGAATCGAATCGAACACCGCGTGGTAAAGTGCGCCAAAATTCGATTCCCCTCCCACCTTCCCTGGCGCCTTTTTTGCACCAATAACAGCGCAGGGGAGGTGGGACAGGAACTACGACACCGGGGGCATTGAAAAAAATTGGAAAAAGTCATTGGCTGCCGAAATCAGGTGACCTCCATTTTAGACGAATAGTGGATTTCAAATCCGGGTCATATGAGAATGTGAACTTTGTGACTATGAGACAGGGATAGCTGTACAGGCAGGGATAGCTAGGGATAACCTTTATTTAGGGGGGAATGTTATTAAAAATAACTTTTTGGGGCTCTATCGGGTGTGTAATTGTGATTTTTGTGAGATAAACTTTTTCCCATAGGGATGCATTGGCCAGCGCTGATTGGCCGAATTCCGTACTCTGGCCAATCAGTGCTGGCCAATGCATTCTATTAGCTTGATGAAGCAGAGTGTGCACAAGGGTTCAAGCGCACCCTCGGCTCTGATGTAGCAGAGCCGAGGCTGCACAAGGGTTCAAGCGCACCCTCGGCTCTGATGTAGGAGAGCCGAGGGTGCACTTGAACCCTTGTGCACCCTCAGCTCTGCTACATCAGAGCCGAGGGTGCGCTTGAACCCTTGTGCACACTCTGCTTCATCAAGCTAATAGAATGCATTGGCCAGCGCTGATTGGCCAATGTATTCTATTAGCCTGATGAAGTAGAGCTGAATGTGTGTGCTAAGCACACACATTCAGCTCTACTTCATCGGGCTAATAGAATGCATTGGCCAGCGCTGATTGGCCAGAGTACGGAACTCGACCAATCAGCGCTGGCTCTGCTGGAGGAGGCGGAGTCTAAGATCGCTCCACACCAGTCTCCATTCAGGTCCGACCTTAGACTCCGCCTCCTCCGGCAGAGCCAGCGCTGATTGGCCGAAGGCTGGCCAATGCATTCCTATGCGAATGCAGAGACTTAGCAGTGCTGAGTCAGTTTTGCTCAACTACACATCTGATGCACACTCGGCACTGCTACATCAGATGTAGCAATCTGATGTAGCAGAGCCGAGGGTGCACTAGAACCCCTGTGCAAACTCAGTTCACGCTAATAGAATGCATTGGCCAGCGCTGATTGGCCAATGCATTCTATTAGCCCGATGAAGTAGAGCTGAATGTGTGTGCTAAGCACACACATTCAGCACTGCTTCATCATGCCAATACAATGCATTAGCCAGTGCTGATTGGCCAGAGTACGGAATTCGGCCAATCAGCGCTGGCCAATGCATTCTATTAGCCCGATGAAGTAGAGCTGAATGTGTGTGCTAAGCACACACATTCAGCACTGCTTCATCACGCCAATACAATGCATTGGCCAGTGCTGATTGGCCAGAGTACGGAATTCGGCCAATCAGCGCTGGCTCTGCTGGAGGAGGCGGAGTCTAAGGTCGGACCTGAATGGAGACTGGTGTGGAGCGATCTTAGACTCCGCCTCCTCCAGCTAAGCACACACATTCAGCACTGCTTCATCACGCCAATACAATGCATTAGCCAGTGCTGATTGGCCAGAGTACGGAATTCGGCCAATCAGCGCTGGCTCTGCTGGAGGAGGCGGAGTCTAAGGTCGGACCTGAATGGAGACTGGTGTGGAGCGATCTTAGACTCCGCCTCCTCCAGCAGAGCCAGCGCTGATTGGCCGAATTCCGTACTCTGGCCAATCAGCGCTGGCCAATGCATTCTATTAGCCCGATGAAGTAGAGCTGAATGTGTGTGCTTAGCACACACATTCAGCTCTACTTCATCGGGCTAATAGAATGCATTGGCCAGCGCTGATTGGCCGAATTCCGTACTCTGGCCAATCAGCACTGGCTAATGCATTGTATTGGCGTGATGAAGCAGTGCTGAATGTGTGTGCTTAGCTGGAGGAGGCGGAGTCTAAGATCGCTCCACACCAGTCTCCATTCAGGTCCGACCTTAGACTCCGCCTCCTCCAGCAGAGCCAGCGCTGATTGGCCGAATTCCGTACTCTGGCCAATCAGCACTGGCTAATGCATTGTATTGGCGTGATGAAGCAGTGCTGAATGTGTGTGCTTAGCACACACATTCAGCTCTACTTCATCGGGCTAATAGAATGCATTGGCCAATCAGCGCTGGCCAATGCATTCTATTAGCGTGAACTGAGTTTGCACAGGGGTTCTAGTGCACCCTCGGCTCTGCTACATCAGATTGCTACATCTGATGTAGCAGTGCCGAGTGTGCATCAGATGTGTAGTTGAGCAAAACTGACTCAGCACTGCTAAGTCTCTGCATTCGCATAGGAATGCATTGGCCAGCCTTCGGCCAATCAGCGCTGGCTCTGCCGGAGGAGGCGGAGTCTAAGGTCGGACCTGAATGGAGACTGGTGTGGAGCGATCTTAGACTCCGCCTCCTCCAGCAGAGCCAGCGCTGATTGGTCGAGTTCCGTACTCTGGCCAATCAGCACTGGCCAATGCATTTCTATGGGGAAAAGTTAGCTTGCGAAAATCGCAAACTGACAGGGATTTCCATGAAATAAAGTGACTTTTATGCCCCCAGACATGCTTCCCCTGCTGTCCCAGTGTCATTCCAGGGTGTTGGTATCATTTCCTGGGGTGTCATAGTGGACTTGGTGACCCTCCAGACACGAATTTGGGTTTCCCCCTTAACGAGTTTATGTTCCCCATAGACTATAATGGGGTTCGAAACCCATTCGAACACTCGAACAGTGAGCGGCTGTTCGAATCGAATTTCGAACCTCGAACATTTTAGTGTTCGCTCATCTCTAGTTATTATATATATGTGTGAGTATATATGAGTGTATATCTATCAGTGTGTAGGTATATAGTGTGTGCAGTCCCATCCACACATTGCAGAAAAATACACGGTGGACACACTGCAATTTCCAAAACTGTCGCGGTTTTGGAAATCGCATCATGTCACTTATACCTACAGAATCACCTATAGTGTCCCTATAGGTATAAAGGAAGCAGAAAGTCCTCAGAGGAAAGCTGTGCGGAATTTCTACAAAAAGCGCTGGGGAAAACTGATGCGTTGCTGCCAGGGATTTTCCTGCAGCGCTTTTTGCTGCGGGACGCTGTGTTAAGTTCACACAGAGTTTTTTGGTCAGAATTCTGACCAAAAAGACGGCTCCCATTGAAATCAATGGGAGCCGCTCAGGAGCTTTTTCCGGGAGCTTGCTTGTGCCTCGCAATTCGGCCTGAAGACACTCCCTCCTCTGGACTAGGCCCATTCATTTGGGCCTAATCCGGAGCAGAGAGCGTGGCTGGATACCAGTGCAGTGCATCGGCTTTCAGTCATGACTCACCGGTTTTTGGATTGGAACCTCCGCCTCAGGTTCCGATCCAAAAAAACCCTGTGTGAACTTACCCTCAAGAATTTATCCATCTTTCTAATATTGATGGCCTGTCCTTAGGATAGGCCATCAATATTACATCTGTGATGATACAGCAGCCAGGACCTCTGCAGATCAGCTCTTCCAGGACAGCGTGGCTACAGGTAATGGTAAGGGCTAGTACATACAGGGGGCGGTATAGCAGGTTTTGGCACTGAGAGCGACACGGTGAGCCATGTCACTCCTGGGTCAAAACCCGCCTGCCACAACTGTCGCGGCTCCCCCCCCTGGAATCGGCTGAAATGAATGGGCCAACTCCGGAGGTTGCTGCCACCAGGCGGATGCTGTGGCTCACTGAGCCGTGCAATCCACCTGAAGAAAGGGCAGCCTGCTTCTTTTCTTCTTTTTTTCAGTGAATGGCAGCATGCCGCTCACGGAAAAAAGAAGCTTGGCAGTCTACATAGACCACCATTGTGAGGGAGCGGATTATGACATGGATTACGCGCCATAATCAGCCCCTTCTGTGCCCGTGTGAACGGGCCCTTACATTCTAGGAGCCATGCTGCTCACATTCCATACAGTGTGTAGCAGTGGGTTTAGGTACTGTGGTGGTGCACATAGTGTGGTGGGTGAGCAGTATGGCTCCTGACATGTTTTTAGCTTTAGTCGCCCTGTCTCGATAACGCTGATCTGCAGGGTCCTGGTGGTGGGCTCCTAGAAACAATTCCACTGGTGGGCCCTAGACACCCCAGTCCGACACTGTACAAGGGGAAGCGGGGGCGGCAGTGATCAGGTCGGGGGAGGTTGGTAAATAGGCCGCTACCTGCTGGAGATACTTGACGACGCTGCCTACGCTGATACGTAGCTGTCTGAACCAGTGCAAGGAAAGCGGCAGCTCTCCTGCGCTGGTTCAAAGAAAAAAAAAGTAAAAAAAAAAGAAAAAAATCGCCCGGGCCGCCACCCCCCCTCTCGTGCGCCGCCTGAGGCGAGCGCCTCACCTCGCCTCATTAGAAGTGCCGTGCTGGTTGGATGGCACACTTAGTCGTGTGCCTGTAGTCTTAGCAAAATTTGGTACTAATTTTGTGACGGACTCTTGCTACAAATTACATTTAGAATTTTTGGCCCATTGTTTTTTTTTTCATTCTTTTCTTCAGGATGCTAAAAAATGAACCATCCTGTAAGTTTTTGTCTCGGATTGTGTACATGATTGAGCTGCAGAACCCACAGTACAAGGCTAAGACTTAGTAGCCCCACTGGAGGAGATTTATATTGGTGGAGGGTGCGCTTCATTTATGAAGAGCTGCACACCTTCCTATAAAGTAAGTACAGTCTCCACCGGTGTGTATTTTTGAAAAACACATGTTCATTTTTTGTTTGTTTTTTGGGCGGAGATTAGTGATAAAATTTTTCCTGGTATTTTCCCCATATGACTTTAAAAATTCCATAAGATATGCACATTTGTAACAAAATGGAAAAAAAAAACACCGTCTGCTTGAAAAAAATGCTTCATGTTAATGTTTTTTGGTTTTTTTTCAAGTGAATAGAAATTGCAGAAAAAATTTCATATAGAGAAATCCTGGAGATGTTTTTCCTACGAGTCCTTCCAGGAGGACAATTAGGTGTCTCTGAACTGGTTCATTGCAGTGAGTCAGTAGGTGACGACTTGGCTTCCATACATTTAGAAGAAGGCTCGGATACAACACCCTGTTGACTCACAGTCCTAGCAAGCTAAAACATGTTTGTATTGGACAATGCACAGAATGAAACTTTAGGAGCCCTGACATAAGTGTTGACATTATTGCTCATTTGTTTTTGGACATTTTTAGCATAATAAAAATATGAATTATGATAGTAAATAACAAGTCATCAAGATTATTCCACTTGTGCTTATCTGGAGGTCAAACTGGTCCATCAAAAGATCTTTCAGGGCTCCTAGTTAACCTATCTATAAAACATAGTGTAGAACACTGTCAGGGCTCCTAGGAACCTATCTATAAAACATAATATAGAACACTGTCAGGGCTCCTAGGAACCTATCTATAATACATAGTGTAGAACACTGTCAGGGCTCCTAGGAACCTATCTATAAAACATAATATAGAACACTGTCAGGGCTCCTAGGAACCTATCTATAATACATAGTGTAGAACACTGTCAGGGCTCCTAGGAACCTATCTATAAAATATAGTGTAGGACACTGTCAGGGCTCCTAGGAACCTATCTATAAAACACAGCGTATAATACTGTCAGGGGTCCTAGGAACCTATCTATAAAACATAATATAGAACACTGTCAGGGCTCCTAGGAACCTATCTATAATACATAGTGTAGAACACTGTCAGGGCTCCTAGGAACCTATCTATAAAATATAGTGTAGGACACTGTCAGGGCTCCTAGGAACCTATCTATAAAACACAGCGTATAATACTGTCAGGGCTCCTAGGAACCTATCTATAATACATAGTGTATAACACTGTCAGGGCTCCTAGGAACCTATCTATAAAACATAGTGTATAACACTGTCAGGGCTCCTAGGAACCTATCTATAATACATAGTGTATGACACTGTCAGGGCTCCTAGGAACCTATCTATAATACATAGTGTATGACACTGTCAAGGCTCCTAGGAACCTATCTATAAAACAGAGGTTTTTTTTCCTGCCAATGTAAGTGCAAAATTGTCCGTGTGCACGTCGCCTTAGTAAAATGTACACGTACAACTAATACTATATTGCAAGTGGTCTGTTTGACAACCTATGTCCCGTTGCCCCTGAATTTGTGAGCTCATTTCAGTCCAATAGACTTGTTGACCACAACCCGTTTTGCATGATATTATTTTTCGCACATGAAAGTACATCAAAGAAGAGAGCAGGATGAAAGACGTTCAGAAGAAGAATACGTTCCCGAATAGGAGGTAGAGGGCAGGCACTATTTTACATCAAGGAGGGTGGAGGAAATGTAGTTATGTTCTCGCAAAATTCTATGTTTTATATGAGAACTTCAATTCATGTGACATAAAACTGCTCCGGATAAGTGTCTTTTTTCTTTCTTTGTTATAGTCTAATATTTTTCTCCAATGACTAAGCTTTGCAGGATCGTATAAAATATCTACAAATCTGTTGCAATCCTGTAGAACAGCAGTTACATAGGAATGACAGCATAAGCTAAGCAATGTATAGGTGCACTATTATTACTTTGTATTATAGCGGGACTTAAAGGGGACCTGTCACCAAGTGTGAAAAACCCAGTGATGAACATCATCTGATAAATGCGACATAAAGTTCTTTAATTCACTCTCTGGATCTGCTTACCAAATGAAAGATTGCCATAGAAATGTATCTATAGACCAATGATGGATCCAGCTAAGTTTTGTGCCATCAGGTGACATTAGCTGTCTTTTAAGGTCATACATCTAAAATTAAAGGTGATTATTTTCCTTACCTGGATGATGGCTGGATGGTCAGTTGGCAAAGGCCTTTCTTCGCAGTTCCATTATATGCACGCACCCAGACTCAGTCAAGCATGCATATGTGTTTTCTATGGCCAGAGAGGAACAATCTGCTTTCAAACTCCTCAGATAGTGGTTTATCTGTGATGGGAACAAAGAATTGGGTGAGATGAAATCCAACATGCCCAATCCCTCCCTTTTGTCAGGTCTGCCATTGGTGGAAATTCTGGACACCCTCCATACACTTGAGAAATGGGCGAACCTCTCAGGATTCGTTTTCGGATCAAACAAGTTTGGCACAAACCACACCTTAAACTGGCTTAAAACATAGTGTATGGCACTGTCAGGGCTCCTAGGAACCTATCTATAATACATAGTGTATGTATGCTGTTACAGCAGGGGTATTGCTGAAGTAATGATTCTTGTTCATATTGTATCATTCATTCTTGGTTGTTTGACTTTCATACAGTGTTTTTACATATATTGTGCAATGCTGGTGCATAGACATTGATATTGTGTGCAGGGCTCTTTAAGTAGTTTTCTCCCATAATTCTCTGTTTCTGTTACTCCTCCCTTCTTGTTGCATCTTCTTCCTGGATATGTGTTATTCAGTCTGTAACCACTGAGCAACCATCTTGTAGAACTGAGAAAGGAATTGTGTTTTGACCGTATGGCATATCATCTCTCAAGGTAAAGACAAATAAACTACCTGAAGCAACTCCATTGCATCTCTCCACATGCAACCTGGGAACGCAGGGAATGAAATGTCAGCGCGTTCTGCTATCTGCCATTAGCTTACATACGGGAATTACAATCTCACATCTTCAGAGATTTCTCTAACATGCATCTGTGGCAGAATAGTCAAAACACAACTTTCTAGTTAAAACAAGCTATATCTGCAGCTCCTGCAGGATCTACAGACAGCCTGCAAGCAAGCACAGTGAGAATACAGCATAATCTGCAGCACGCCACACAGCCTGCAGGTGAGCTCAAAGCTGTCCTCCATCTTGAGCACATGTTCTCCTCACCACAGTGAAATAAGGGGCAGCGCCATCTTTATTGACATTTTCCACACAAAGGCACCATGTCCACAAGGAGCTATGTGGATTCCCCTGTCACTGCATCTGGGACAGTGCATCCTGCTATCAGGGACTCAGATGTGCAGGAAACAGACTCCATGTTTCAGGATGTACAAATTGAGCGATTAAAACGTGTCAGTAAACCCACGCAAAAGATTAGAGAGAACTTTGAAATAACTAAAGAAGAGTTCTGTGATAATCTTGATGAATTATGGCGAAGAACTGAACACTATATAGCAGCGCTCTCACGCCATGACAGTGACGCAGCAAAATTGGTCACCACACTAAACCGCTTATCTGCCGCCTATGAACGCCATCAGCGACTGTCTGCAAAATACGTCACATTCCTGAGTAACGCTGATTTTGATGATGCTATAGCAGAGCTAACTGAGAGGGAGAACCTATTCCAAACGAAAGATGCCGCAGTGAAAAACGCCAGAGATAAGGCAGAACTCCGCATCGCACACCTACAAGAAGTAAGGTCCCATCGGTCTACTTCATCCAAACATACGCTGTCATCCTCCAGATCCTCTCGTTCCAGAAGGTCAGCATTACATGATAAGCTTATTGAGATCCGTGCTGACGCAGAGGAGGCCAGTGTCAGACGGTCCTTTGCTGAGAAGGAAGCAGAAATGGCGCAAAGGCAAGCAGAGGCAAAAGCTGAAATGGCGAAGAAGGAAGCAGAGACAGAAGCTCAACTAAAAATTCTCCAAATGGAAAGGGAGGAAGCAGCTGCCTTAGCCAAGCTAAAGGTTCTTGAACAAGCATTAGATCAAGACGCCGACCTAGACTGCTCCATCCCTGCAGAAGTGGAAGACCCAGCTGACCGCACTGCCAATTATGTGCTGAAGCAATCATCTCCTGCACCGCCTGCTAAGTTACATGCACCAGCACCACTCCAAACCGACTACATGGCTGTGAAGCATCAGATGATGCCACCTATCCAGAGCAAGGTAATTTCCAGCATCACACATGCAGATCCTCCAGAAACTAAACCACAGCTCAACCCTTATGCTACATCATTTCACCCCGATTCATCTCGGCCCCATATGCCAGAGAATTTATACGTCCCAGGGATATCACAAGTTAATCTGGTGACACAAGGTGGGAGATCAGACATGTCGGACTTTGCCAGATATATGATACGCAGGGAGCTGATAAACAATAGTCTCTCAAAGTTTGATGACCATGCTGAGAATTATAGAGCCTGGAAATCCACCTTTGAAGCAGTGATCAGTGATCTTAACCTCACTGCCAAAGAAAAACTTGACTTGCTTGTTAACTGGTTAGGCCCAGATTCTGCAGAACGTATAAAGACATTGAGAGCAGTTCATGCGGGCCACTCAGAGGAAGGTCTTGCTGCGGCATGGGAGAGACTTGAACAGACTTATGGCAGTTCTGAAGCTATAGAAAGTGCCTTATTTAAGAGACTTCATATGTTCCCAAAAATCACCAACAAGGACAGCCGCAAGCTTCAAGATCTGAGCGACCTACTAAAGGAATTAGAGTTAGCCAAAATGGACCCACGTCTGTCAGGTCTGAGTTACCTTGACACATCTCATGGTGTTAATCCAGTGGTATCCAAACTACCATATGGCATGCAAGAAAAATGGGCCGACCTAGGTTCCAGATACAAAAGAGACCACAATGTGTCCTTCCCTCCTTTCTCTTATTTTTCCAGATTTATCAGTGACCAAGCTCGGAAAAAGAATGATCCCAGCTTTGACTTCACAGAATCCTCTCTACCAGCTTCATCATCATGTTCAAGGTATGAAACAAGCAAACGTAGAGACTTAAGGGGAACAGTATCTGTTAGGAAGACAGACGTTCCAATCGCTGCACTCTGCACCACCAAACAGGACACTCCTGTCCTTAAAGATAAAGACCCTAATAGTACGTGCCCTATCCACAAAAGGCCTCATCCCCTGAAAGAGTGTAGAGGACTTAGGGCAAAGACTTTGCAAGAACGCAGAGACATGCTCAAGGAGCTAGGAGTGTGTTACAAGTGTTGTGCTTCTTCAAAACATTTTGCTAAGGACTGTAAGGCTGTCATCAAGTGTACTGAATGCAGTAGCGACAAACATGTCGCAGCCATGCATCCTACTTCTTCATCTGACAACTCACATCCTCAAGCAGCATCTAAAGCCGTCACTGCGCATGGCGGGGAGCCATCGGCTCAAGTTTCAGCTACTACCACTGTCTCCTCCTCCTGCATGGAAGTATGTGGCAAGGATAATGGTCCCAAGTGCTGTGCCAAGGTGTGCTTGGTGAATGTCTACCCAGAAGGGCAATCTGAAAAGGCCATAAGGATGTATGCCATAATAGATGAACAAAGCAACAGGTCTCTAGCAAAGCCTAAGTTCTTCGAGATCTTCGGTATAGAAGGAGAAGCAATACCATACACTCTTAACACTTGTTCTGGTCGCATAGAGACTTCTGGCAGGAGAGCCACTGGATACGTTATCTCTCCAATTAACAGGAATATTCACATATCCCTACCAACGTTAATTGAATGTGACCAGATGCCTGATGATAGGGAAGAAATTCCTACGCCGGAAGCTGCATATCATCATTCCCACTTGAGACACCTGGCTAAGGAGATTCCTCCTATGGATGTGAATGCTGACATCCTGCTCTTGCTCGGAAGAGACATTCTCAGAGTACATAAGGTACGTCAACAATGCAATGGTCCACATGATGCCCCATATGCACAAAGACTTGACTTAGGTTGGGTAATCATTGGCAATGTATGTCAGGATAAGAGTCTCATGTCATCTCAAGTGAACTCCTTTAAAACCTTTGTGCTCAACAATGGACGCACAACCTACTTTAAGCCATGCCTTCATCACTATGAGGCAAAGGAACATCTTCCTAACTTAAAAAGGGCACCAGACATCGTCCCTACACCTTATGACGACTTAGGAGCCACAGTGTTTCACATAACACAAGACGACAACAGAGTAGCTTTATCCATGGAAGATAAAGACTTTATCAAAATAATGGACAGTGAATGCTTCAAAGATCAATCTAACCATTGGGTTGCACCTTTACCCTTTCGGACTGGGAGGGCCAGACTTCCTGACAACCGGGAACAAGCATTATCGAGATTCATCTCCTTGCAACGTACGCTGAGAAACAAGCCTGAGATGAAAGATCACTTTGTGGCATTCATGGAAAGGATATTCCGTAACAATCACGCAGAGCCAGCTCCACCTCTGCAAGAGCATGAAGAATGCTGGTATCTTCCTTCTTTTGGAGTATATCACCCACGAAAACCCAAGCAGATCAGGGTGGTATTCGACTCAAGTGCCAAACATCATGGCGTATCTCTGAATGACGTTCTCCTCACGGGTCCAAACCTGACCAACAACCTGGTAGGGGTGCTAATGAGATTCAGAAAGGAGCCAGTTGCCATTACAGCTGACATTGAGCAAATGTTCCATTGTTTTATTGTACGAGAAGACCACCGGAATTACCTGAGGTTTCTGTGGCACAGAGACAGTGATACCAACAAGGAAATGATTGAATACCGCATGAGAGTGCACGTGTTCGGCAACAGTCCTTCACCTGCGGTTGCAACATATGGCCTACGAAGGACTGCTTCTGATGGTGAATCAGAATTTGGAAAGGATGCCCGTCACTTTGTCGAAAAAGACTTCTACGTGGACGACGCACTCAAGTCCTTGCCCACTGCTGAGGAAGCCATAGACTTGCTGAGAAGGACTCAAGGTATGCTGTCCAGAGCCTGTCTGAGGTTGCATAAAATAGCCTCCAACAGTATTGCTGTCATGAAAGCTTTCCAGCCCAGCGATCATGCCACAGAATTCAGAGACTTAAACCTAGGCATAGACGATCCTCCGGTGCAGAGAAGTCTGGGTTTGAGATGGGACTTGTTAAACGATTCTCTTGGCTTCCAGGTTAATTGTGCAGACAAGCCGTTCACTAAGCGTGGAGTTCTCTCAGTGGTGAATAGCCTGTATGATCCACTGGGATTTGTAGCACCATTGACTGTACAGGGCAAATTCCTACTTAGGCAGCTCTCAGAGACGATTGAGGACTGGGATGCTCCACTGCCACATGACAAGCAGCCAAAGTGGGAGTCCTGGAAAGAATCCCTACATGCCTTGGACAGAACTCACATACCACGTTGCTACACTCCAGCATCTCTCACCACAAGCCAGAGAAGGGAAGTCCACATATTCTCGGATGCATCGACTGAGGCTATCGCAGCTGTTGCCTACTTGAAGGTAATCGACAACCGCACTAAAGCTCATGTTGGATTTCTGTTTGGGAAAGCTAAACTAGCCCCTAAACCTGAACATACGATCCCGAGGCTTGAACTTTGTGGCGCTGTACTGGCTGTAGAGATCGCAGATTTTATACAGTATGAGCTGGACATTCATGTGGACGATGTTCAATTCTATACAGACAGCAAGGTTGTCCTGGGTTACATAAACAACCAGACAAAACGCTTCTACGTCTATGTTAGTAACCGCGTTGAAAGGATTAGGAAATCCTCTAAACCTGAGCAGTGGCACTATGTTCCATCTCATCTCAACCCTGCAGATTGTGCCACCAGACCATCATCGGTCAGTGCCTTTGCTAAATCCTCTTGGTTAACAGGTCCAGAATTCTTGCTGAACGAAGGAAAGGAAACATCTGGTCAAGACGTCTTCAAGATCCTGACAACGATCCTGAGATTCGTCCTGAAGTGAGTACCCTCATCACCAGGTCTGTAAGGAGGTCCGGCCTGGACTGTCACCGCTTTGAACGCTTTTCTAGATGGCTGAAGCTTGTACGCACCATCGCAAGGTTAGTTCACATTGCACAGTGTTTTCACACCAAGAACGATAACTCTGAATGTCATGGTTGGCACATCTGTCACAAGCCCCTCTCTGCAGAAGATATTACACTAAGTGAGAAGTTAGTGATACGTAATGTACAGCAGAGTGCCTTTCACATGGAACTGAAATGTCTCCGTGACAAACTGGACATTCCTAAAAACAGCCCTATTGTCAACTTAAAGCCAGTGATTGACGAACATGGTATGCTAAGGGTAGGTGGTCGCCTGAACAAGGCCGAGTTAGAGACATTTGAAAAGAATCCTCTCATTATTCCTGCTCACCACCATGTTACTACATTGCTCATACGGCATTATCATGAGAAAGTCAAGCATCAGGGCAGACATTTCACTGAGGGAGCTTTAAGAGCTGCAGGCCTGTGGATAGTAGGTGCAAAAAGGCAGATTGCTCGATTAATTCACTACTGTGTGCTATGTCGCAAGTCTAGAGGAAAGTTGCAGCAACAGCAAATGTCTGACTTGCCAGCTGACAGGACCAGCACTGAGCCACCATTTACCTACGTTGGTCTGGATGTTTTTGGGCCATGGACAGTCTCTGCTCGTAGAACCAGAGGTGGTCATGCTGAGAGCAAACGATGGGCAGTGTTATTTACATGCATGAGTGTACGCGCCATACACATTGAAGTTATAGAATCCATGGACACTTCGAGTTTTATCAATGCTTTAAGACGTTTTCTTGCCATCAGAGGACCAGTAAAACAATTGAGATCCGACTGTGGAACCAACTTCACAGGAGCTTGCAGAGAACTGCAAATCAACTCTGAGCCAGTTCAGAACTACTTGGCCGACAACGGTTGTACATGGATCTTTAACCCTCCTCATGCATCTCATATGGGCGGATCATGGGAAAGGATGATAGGCATTACCCGTAAAATACTGGACTGTATGCTTATGGACTCAAACTCCTCTAGGCTCACCCATGAGACTTTAACTACCTTCCTAACCGAGGTCTCCGCTATTGTCAATTCTAGACCTCTTGTTCCCGTATCTGTGGACCCGGATTCTCCTGCTATTCTTACTCCAGCGACTCTCCTCACTCAGAAGCTCGGATCTGTTCCTAGTCCACCTGAAGAACTTTCATCTGGAAACATCTATCGGAAACAGTGGAAACACGTTCAGCATCTGGCCAATTGCTTCTGGAGCAGATGGAAAAAGGAGTATTTGGCTCTTCTTCAAGGACGAAGAAAGTGGCAGCAGGTTAAACCTAACTTACAGGTGGGAGATGTCGTTTTGATGAAGGACCAGAAAGTGGAAAGAAATGCATGGCCTATGGGACTCATCTCAAAAATCTTTCCCAGCGAGGATGGTAGAGTCCGTAAGGTGGAAGTAACCATCACACGACAAGGTGACTCCAAGACATTCATCAGACCTGTATCTGAGACTGTCCTCCTGTTACCTGTCGAGGAATGAGTCAAGCAAAGAACATTGCAAGTACATTGACTCAGTTGACTCGTCACTGGACTATCCCAGGAACAGCGATATACCGTGCATTTGACGCATTCAATATTTTCAACTGTTCCTGAATACATGTTCACAGTTATTGTTATTTTTCCTTGTTTTTGCATTTTGTCTTTCAGGGTTCCAGAATATACCAGATGGACATTTATGTTAAGTAGTGAAATCCAAGGATTTCAGACGGGGAGTATGCTGTTACAGCAGGGGTATTGCTGAAGTAATGATTCTTGTTCATATTGTATCATTCATTCTTGGTTGTTTGACTTTCATACAGTGTTTTTACATATATTGTGCAATGCTGGTGCATAGACATTGATATTGTGTGCAGGGCTCTTTAAGTAGTTTTCTCCCATAATTCTCTGTTTCTGTTACTCCTCCCTTCTTGTTGCATCTTCTTCCTGGATATGTGTTATTCAGTCTGTAACCACTGAGCAACCATCTTGTAGAACTGAGAAAGGAATTGTGTTTTGACCGTATGGCATATCATCTCTCAAGGTAAAGACAAATAAACTACCTGAAGCAACTCCATTGCATCTCTCCACATGCAACCTGGGAACGCAGGGAATGAAATGTCAGCGCGTTCTGCTATCTGCCATTAGCTTACATACGGGAATTACAATCTCACATCTTCAGAGATTTCTCTAACATGCATCTGTGGCAGAATAGTATGACACTGTCAGGGCTCCTAGGCACCTATCTATAATACATAGTGTATAACACTGTCAGGGCTCCTAGGAACCTATCTATAAAACATAGTGCAGAACACTGTCAGGGCTCCTAGGAACCTATCTATAAAACATAGTGTAGAACTCTGTCAGGGCTCTTAGGAACCTATCTATAATACATAGTATAGGACACTGTCAGGGCTCCTAGGAACCTATCTATAAAACATAGTGTAGAATACTGTCAGGACTCCTAGGAACCTATCTATAAAACATAGTGTATGACACTGTCAGGGCTCCTAGGAACCTATCTATAATACATAGTGTAGGACACTGTCAGGGCTCCTAGGAACCTATCTATAAAACATAGTGTAATACACTGTCAAGGCTCCTAGGAACCTATCTATAATACATAGTGTAGGACACTGTCAGGGCTCCTAGTAATCTATCTATAAAACATAGTGTATGACACTGTCAGGGCTACTAGGAACCTATCTATAAAACATAGTGTATGACACTGTCAGGGCTACTAGGAACCTATCTATAAAACATAGTGTAGAACACTCTTGGCACTTTTAGGAACCTATCTATTAAATTTCTAGCTCTCCAAGGCAAACACAGCCAAATTTATATCAAAGTGAATGTGACATTATTATACTGTAGTATACCTTCACCAGGGGTGTTGTAGAAAATAAAATACCATTCTCTACTCACCTTCAGTTGCCTCCTTTAGGCCTCCTTTTGGCGTATGTCACTTTGTCTCATCTTCCTCGTTGATGTCTTGTGCTTTGTCTCCTCCTCAGTGACATCTGGCGCTCTCATCATGGCAACATCACAGTCATGCTCCTGGGTTCACTGCTGAGGTCTGGGATGACATCATGGTGACCCAAAAACAGGCCTCAGCGGTGACCCTGGACACCACAAGGGGGCCCAAAAGAGGTAACCTAAGGGGAATATGAATTTTTTTTTGTCTCTTCCCCAAACCTCCACCTATCATACTCCGAGGTCTGAAGACCTTAGATTTGGTGGCAAACATTTGTGACCCCAGCTGATCAGATGTTTGAAGAGGTAATCTTTTGGGCGATTTGGAACAGGAAACCCCACACAGGTCCTTATAGATTGGGGTTTTAGTGTCCCATAGCGCCCTCTTATAATGCAATCTGAAGCTTCATTAAATTAAAAGAAGTTTTATACCCACTTATTGGCTGTCCTAAATTCCCAGTGGGAGGTTTAGTGTCCTAAATTGTCCTGACAGATTTCCTTTAAGAACTGTGCATGCACTCAGCAGTCTCTTAAAAAAACAGGGCATAGTATAGAGCAGTGGTTCTCAACCTTTCTAATGCCGTGACCCCGCAATACAGTTCCTCATGTTGCGGTGACCCTATTCAGTTTGGAATGTGCGTCCATAATGGCGTGCGTTCCAGCTGAATAGTGTTGCTGCAGACAGTAGCACGGCTTCTGAGTGGCTAAAGCCATTGGAAATATGTATTTTCTGATGGCTTTAGGCATACCTCCCAACTTTTGAAGATTAGAAAGAGGGACAAAATATGCGGCGCGCTCAGCGCGCCATAGCGAATTTAGCTCCGCCCACTTTTATGTTGACTCCGCCCATTCTTGCTAATTTTTCATGTGCTCCCACACAGTATAATCCTCTTACAGTCACCCGTACATTATATGTCCCCTCGTCATCTCTCCCCCAGTTTCATATAACCCCTTCATCTGCCCCCAGTTTCATGTCCCCCCTCCATCTCTGCCCCCAGTTTCATGTCCCTCCATCTCTGCCCCCAGTGTCATGCCGCCCCCCCCCTTCATCTGCCCCTTCATTATGTTCCACCTTAATGTTTGAAACAAGAACAAACTCTTATACTCACCTTCCAACGCTCCCTCGCCTCTCTCTCCGCAGTCTCGCTTACTCATATAGTTGTAGGCGCAATGTGACGTCATCACATCGCAGATACACATGCAGAAGCCGCAGCACAGCATTAAAGCAGTAGCTGGCTGTGACAGCTCCTGCTTTAATCGCCTGTGTGTTCAACTCATTGACGTCCTCCGGGCCCCGATAAGTTGAAACCGGGACATACCTCCCACCGATCGGGATGGTTGGGAGGTATGCTTTAGGCGACCTCTGTGTTTTGGTGGTTCGACCCCCGCCGGAGTCGCGACCCACAGGTTGAGAACCGCTGGTATAGAGGGATTTGGGACACTAAATAATGTCCTGCCGCCTGTTGAATGTCCTAAAACGTACCAGCGGTAGCTACAGACCATGCTATATCTGCAAATGATCTGCAGATTAATATCTCTCGTCTATGGCCAGCTGAACGTTGGTACCAAACAGCCATTGTTACATTGCACCCGGTATTTCTGCAAGTCCCTATTGACTGTGACATCGGGAAATATTTCATTAAGGCCAAATTGGAAGAAAAGTCTCCGTTTGCTTTATGGCGGGGGCCTTCAATTCCCAATCTAATTACCCGCACAGATATTTTAGCGACCACTTGACATGTGAGTCAATGTACTTTGCAATGCTACTTAAGTGATAGCAATCAGGATACTGATAAAGAAGGGTCTCCGCCACATTGTAGCGATTCCTTCTGATAGGGTAGATCTAAATACGAAGGTCTGATCAGCCCCTCATGAGGCGAAAACATCAAGAGCTGCGATCACAATTGTTCCATCCGATAAGCAGAAGAGGGGAGACGTCTAAACACTACAAACCACTGGTGTCCTCAAGGAGATATGGAAGAAAGTTAGGGGAAATCTTGAAGAGCTACATGTGTTTTCTTCGGTCCTCCGCCGCACGTTGCGTCTGCTATATCAACACAACACTTACCAATTATATTTCTAAGCAAACAGGCAAAGTGCTTAATGATCATAGGCACAGGCGCGCGCTCTCCCCTGTCATTATACACCGCCATTGGGAGGATTTGTTTCCTGCTTCTACTGTTCCCGTAACGTAATAATTAGGGATCTGCCATAGAGAAGACAAATGTATGTTTATCTCAAGATGTGACGCAGAAACATGGTTGGGCGGTCACGGATACTGCTCTCATCCTTTGCAATTGTATGCATATAGCAATGCATGGAATCTGTAGGCTTTTTATATCAAGGATATGTCCAAGCTCAAAGATATTGATTGCCTATCTGGAAGCGTAACTAAAGGATCACGTGCCCTGGTGCAAATCCTCCCTGTACAAGCCGATCCCATCAACACATTGCATCAGGATTCCTTCTTTATCACAAATTGTGTACACAAGATCCCCATCATTCTCATCCCTTGTCTCTGCGCCCACATAGTAATTGTTACCCCTTTTGTGCCACATCCTCACCCACAGAATCCCTCCTTGACTATCTGCTGCTGACCAACTGCAATTGTTGCCATTCAAGGATTATTTTTCTCCTTTCTGATAGTGGAAGGCTGTGTATGATAAGTATTCTCAGTCCAGTGCACCAGAAGGCAGGGTGCAAATCCCCCTGTACAAGTTCTCCTTGCAACCATTAGACACTCCCATCAACACATTGTATCAGGATTTCCCTTTCCTTCTCTATCACAAACTCTGTACACAAGATCCCCATCATTCTCATCCCTTGTCTGTGTCCTCACATAGTAATTGTTACCCCTTTTATGCCACATCCTCCCCCACAGAATCCCTCCTTGACTATCTGCTGCTGACCAACTGCAATTGTTGCCATTAAAGGATTATTTTTCTCCTTTCTGATAGTGGAAGGCTGTGTATGATAAATATTCTCAGTCCAGTGCACCAGACGGCAGGGTGCAAATCCCCCCTGTACAAGTTCTCCTTGCAACCATTAGACGCTCCCATCAACACATTGTATCAGGATTTCCCTTTCCTTCTCTATCACAAACTCTGTACACAAGATTCCCATCATTCTCACCTCTTGTTTGTGCACCCACATAGTAATTGTTACCCCTTTTATGCCACATCCTCACCCACAGAATCCCTTTTTGGCTATTTGTTGTTGACCAACTGCAATTAATTCCATTAAAGGATGATTTTTCTCTTTTCTGACATTGGAAGGCTGTGTATCATAAATATTATCAATCCAGTGCACCCAGAGGGCAGGGGGAATACATTTATGATACACAGACTGTAAGATATCAAAGGAGATCAAAGAAGTTTAACCAGCCCTAGTGTGTTGAGGGTGACCTGTGGCTCCCTGTGTCTTCTGACCTCAGGTTTCAGCAGCAACCACTGTGACCCCTATATTTACCTTGGAGGGCTTATCCTTAGAATAGCTCCTCCAGATCAGTTCAGATCAGTGGTGGCCCAGCATTGTGCTGAAAACAGCTGATCGTGGTAGTGCTGGGTATCAGAGCCCCATCAATGTGGTATTAATGACGTCCTAAAGATACGCCCTCCATATCTGATCTTAGAAACCCCTTTATTCATCTTCATAGAGGATTGGGAAGATTAGCCTGTTGATAGGACATTAATCGGAGAACATCTGGAACCCCCAAGATCAGCTGTTTGAAGTGGCAGCGACGTTCCCTGAGCATGCTTTTGCTTCACAGGATATATGACATCATGATCATCGGCCACACGGTCTTGTTGCAGCTCAGTCCCATTCAAGTGAGGTATCCAAAATGGGGTGCTTGGTAAGCTAAAGTTCTGACCAGAACGCCTTGACCTATTCCAAAAGCAGATGGTGGGAGCCCCAGGTGTCAGACCTCTGCCCATCCTATGGATAAGGAGGGTATCGTCACTCCTTGGGGAGAGACCACCATATAGGTGTGTGGAGACTATTTCACTGAGATTCTGTCTTCCTAATTACATCAGGGAAGACAGGCTTGCACATTCCAGTGAGCGCCCTCTATTGGTTTGCAACACTGAGGCACCTGACTTCCTAATTACATCATGGAAGACAGATTTGCATATTCTATCCTATGGATTGGTCATTATTTATTACCCCTGGAATATCCCTTTAAGGTGGCCATACACTTTTAATAACTGTTGGCTGAGACTCATTCCTAAGAACTCCCCATACACACGAGTACACGCGGCCGAGCAGGCGTACATTTACATTGGGAGACGGATGCAAGCCGCTGCTACATACCTATGGCAATGGTTTATCTACCCCATGGGGCAATAAAATCCAACATGTCCAATCCTATTTACACCAACATCTTCGGGAAAGACCTGTGAGGTTCCCATACCTATCACATGGTCAGCCAGTTTATTTAACCTGGATAACTCCTATATACGACACATTCCTGAAAGAAGTCATAAGAAAAATAGTATTGCTGCATTACCAGTCTCCGTCCACCAGAGGGCAGTCTCAGCCAACACAATCGGCCGTCCTTCTGCGCCAGGATCTAATCCCTCCGAGTACCATTCCGTTTCTTCCTACTATTGATCACTTTAGTCTGTGGTTTATAAAAGCATATTTTCCTTGACAAGCTATATGGCTATCTATAAAGTTTATATTACTATAGTGAAGTTATTGTCTCTAAAGGAGAAAAAAAAACTAAAAAAAATCTAAAACTGCTTTTGGATTCTTTTCCTAGGCAAACTTTCTAAACACAAAATTAAAATTTACTTATCGACAACGGTGACGACGATAAAGCGAGCGGAAATAACTGAATAATAGAGATAGGATAGTAAATGCGTCTATGAAGGGATGTGAACCGCTTTATAAGGGGAGAAAACCCGTTTTAACATTTTTATTCTGATTATTCAAATAATTTTTCGGTATAAAAAAAATCTCTGCCTTCTGTCTGGGATGTCGGGTTGTTGTAACAGCCGGCGCCATCTTCTGTAGATGTATTATCTGGTATAGCTGCTTATCTCTACAAGGATGTACAGGTAAATACTGACCACCCGGATGTATATATAGTAAATGGGGGGTCGGCGTCGGGTTCAACCAAGTTTATTTTTGATTTTTCGATATTTTAATTATAGATCCTGCAATTTTATCTCTGGCCACTAAGCCTAATAATAGACTGAACTTGCCTATGACTTTATTGACAGGTCTCTCTCTTTATGTGCGCATTACTCAAGCCAAAACAAGATGTTAGAAGATAGTCATACGTTATTATTGAAGTGTTGGACCAGTTTGCCATGTCTGGGGGGGGGGGGGGGGAGGGGGTAGGTTGGCTACACAATAATATGGCAGGGATCACAGTTGGACCAAGCTGACCAAGGGTCACTTGGAAACGACTCAAGGCTGCATGGAAGGACAGATAATAACATGGCAGAGGGGAAGGAAGTTGGGCGGACATTAAAGGGATTCTACCATTGAAAAACTATTTTTTCTAGGTAACACGTCGTAATAGCCTTTATAAAGGCTATTTGTCTCCTACCTTTGGAAGTGCTCTCCGCCGCGCCGTTTGTTCGAAATACCGGTTTGTACTGGTATGCTAATTAGTTCTCTCGCAGCAATGGGGGCGTCCCCCAGCGCAGGAGATGCGATGGGGGCGTCCCCATTGCTGCTCGAAAACAGTCTCCAGCGACGCCTCTGTCTTCTGCTGGATCCTCCCCTTCCTTCTTCAGCTTGATATCGGACGCCTGCGCTGTACGCTCTGTTCGGCGAAGACTTCGAGGAACGTACTGCGCATGCCCGCGGCCATAGTGCCGACACCGTAATTTCGCGCATGCGCAATACGTTCCTTGAAGTCTTCGCCGAACAGAGCGTACAGCGCAGGCGTCCGACATCAAGCTGAAGAATGAAGGGGAGGATACAGAAGAACATAGAGGCGGCGCTGCAGTCGGTTTTCGAGCATCTCCTGCGCTGGGGGACGCCACCATCAATGCGAGAGAACTAATTAGCATACCGGTACAAACCGGTATTTTGAACGAACAGAGCGGCGGAGATCACTTCCAAAGATAGGAGACGAATAGCCTTTCTAAAGGCTATTCCGACGTGTTACCTAGAAAAAATAGTTTTTTAATGGTAGAATCCCTTTAATATGGAGAGGAGTAGGGGCCCATTTGTGTAGCGGGGCCGACTACACAGAAAATTAGTAATATCATTAATAAGACGGGGAAAGGTCGAAGGAACAGATCTTCAGACATTTGTTTGACAAGGGGAACAGAAGAACAGACATTAACATGGCAGAGAAGACGCAACGGAACAGTTACAAAACCAATAGAGGGCTACACAACAATGGCAAGGGGCAAGTTGGTTACAAATGAATGTGGAGGGGGTGGGGCTGAATGGTTGGACAGACAATAATATGGTGGGCTTGGGGCAGTCAGTGTGAACAGGGAAGAGAGATAGACTGATGATCCAATATAAATATGGCCATTTGGCCAGATAGGACGAAAAGGAGGACAGAATTAAGGGGGCAGATAATATTGACAGGGTATGTAAACAATACCAGGGTGTTTCATGGTATGCTTTAATTTGTTTATTCTCAACCCAAATAAGTTGTCACATTTCCATCCTCATGACAATGACATGTAAAGAAAATGACTGGCTGCCATCCAACCTACCCAATCCCATGACCACCATGGCTGGCCATTGACTGCCCCGGACTTATAGATATTTATTACATATCATCTTAATGACGTTCTAAACAAAACAAAGAGGACTATGGCACTGGCAATGAAACACTACAGAATTGATGTCGCAACTATTTATGGCCACTTTATTAGAGACGTTTACACATATTCATAAAGGCAAGCTCCAAGGCTAGGTGTCTCCATAAAGTGGCCACTTGGTGTATTTCCATTGTTTTGACCCATTTGGACTTATCTTAGGGGTTAGAAACCCCCTTTAAGTAGTCAGAAATGGGGTACCAAATATTTGCAGCTTCCTCCACCTGTTCTTCATGGCATCTTCGAGTCTTATGTGACCTCTTGCACCCACCTCGGAAGCCAGAAGAAGCTAGGAAACCTCCATCGAGGACCAAGGAGAGATGGGGCATGCTGACTATAAGTGTTTCTTATGTTTCCACATCTCCCCCGGGTCTTTACTTTTTATATTCTGGGGCCTGAAGAGTAATTCATGGGTGGTGAACATGAAAAGTTTTGGGTTTGGGTCAACCGGAAACTTGCGAGCCCCTATAGAGCTCACAATGTATATCATTCACTATCAGTATATCTTTGGAGGAAATCAATGGAAACCTGCAAACTCGCAGATGTTGTCCTTGGCAGGATTCGACCCCAGGACTCCAGCGCTGCAAGGTTGCATTGCTAACCACCATGTTGCCCCTAAGGTCAACCAGAAACTTTTTGAAAATTCCAATTGAATTTCTTTGGCTCTGCACCGCTTTGCACATCTCTAGTTGTCCTCTATGGGAGCAGTTATATGGTATTCATGGTTTTCCGCTCCCCCTATCTGTGTACATCCCGCTCGTCCTCCATGGCGGTGAGCCCTGTAAATAATGCCGTTGTTCCTGGAAGCTGACACCCTTGATGATATTTGGTTAAGGTGAAAAAATTAATGAAAGAAAGGACCTAATGAATTCTAATCTCATCCCGAAAGCTCTGGTTGAGTCTCCCGCACGATTATTCCTAATTTACCGGTGCTATAAATCTAGATGAAAGGAAGTGTAAAACTCTAATGAACTGGATCTCGGAAGAAGTAGCTTGCAGCTAATGATTGCAAGACTGATCTGCGCCTTTGTGTTTCTGCAGATATCTCAAGTAAATTCCAGTGAAATATTTTTGCTGAAAAATGTGGATATCAAGCGCTCAGTGCTTTTGTCTAGACAGGTTCCATTTGCAATTTTGGCAATTTGCCAAATGATATCATTTACTATGGCTAAAGTGCCATTTTATGGCCATTATACAGTCATGCTTAGTATCTTCCATCTTATAAATGACGCCTAGCGCCACCCGGATTATCAGGAGCTTTGTTTAATAATAATTCAACATGCAGATGCTTGCAGATCCATATCATTCAATTTGTTAGTGGCATACCTTAGTTCTGCCTTAATGCCCTCTGCATTCTCATTAAAGGGATTTGTTTGAAAAGTAAAGTTTGTATTTAAAGGGGATGTCAAGAACTGTAAAATATGGGTCTAGTTCCATTCAAGTGCAGTATTGGCCATAGTTCATGGACATCAGGGCATAAGAGCAGGACCTGTTTTCTAATGTTGTACTGCCCCTTTAACATTGGCATAGTGATACGATGAGACTATCCTCGGCTATTTTAGGTAGATGACCCCTCATTGTCCCAATGGTCCTATACAGGATTACAAAAAGTGGGTTTGGAAATTTTTTTCTATAAAAAACTCCACCATACTTGTCCCTTGTCTATATGTAGTATTGCATCTCGCCCCCTTCAAAGGAAAGCATTTGAGCTGCAATACCAGTCGTCGACTATGGTCAAGCGGGGCACTGTTTCCAGATCGTGTTTTGTGATCTTGTGCGGCCCTTTAACAATGCAATCATCAATATCGATATTATATCTAATAGTCCAAAGATAACGATTATTCCTAATTTACCGGTGCTATAAATCTAGATGAAAGGAAGCGTAAAACTCTAATGAACTGGATCTCGGTTGGTGTTGATGCAAATTAGTGTCTACTAGTCAAGTGGGCGGTAATGCTGCAGGACATATGCCTCCAGTGAAATCACAGTGTAAGGCTGCATTCACATGGAGTAAACGCTGGCGTTTTTTGTGTGTTTTTTGCACATAGCGCCGCGTTTACGCCGCGTAGCGTTGCGTTAACGCCGCGTTAACGCCGGGCAACGCCACCGCTAAATAGCGCGGCGTTAACGCGGCGTATATGCGGCGTTAACGCGACGCTACGCGGCGTAAACGCGGTGCTATGTGCAAAAAACACACAAAAAACGCCAGCGTTTACTCCATGTGAATGCAGCCTTAGACCTCATGCTTATAACCGTTTATATTGTCAGGACAGGTCCCATTCCTGTCTGTTTTATGGCCCGGGTCACTGAGAACAGTGAATGAGGCCGTGAAGGCGCGGGTGTCCATGGATGTCATCCAGGTGCCATTTGTGCCGTTCAATATCGGTCCGGTTCCATGCACAAGACCGTATACATGTAGCCTTACACAGTATCACACACAGGGCCGGGGCTGTGTAGAACTGACTAGTCTCCAGTGCCTGATGGATCGAATTTGGAACATTCACCTTGGCTCGATATTGTTTAGGGGCAATGATCCACAGCTTGCTCCAAGACCCAGTGACGCCATTCAGTGCAAAGACTGTCTTAAAGATTCAAAGCAATGAAAGGTTATCACTAACGCTTTATTTTACAAAGTGCAATGGTCACTATTTAGGACTAACACGGGACTGGAGTTGACAGACCACCATTGGTGACAAGTTTGAGATATGCCTATAAATATACATTATGTCTTTATGAAGGGAACCAAAAAGATGTTTGACTTATTAAGCTGGGTTTGATTTTGCAGCCATTATGAGTGTCGTTCTCTTTAACCCCTACGTTGTTATCAGCCAACGGAGTGTTATAAGGAATTTCATCGCTGGATCATCTGACACTAAAGGGAGGCATTCATCTGCACATCTAATAGCCGGGAAACAGATGGCTTCTCATTACAGTCTTAGAAAATTGCCTGGGCTTATCCACAGAGCACAGCATCACTTTGAAATGTTGGAAGATGTGCACTTGGATGGCGTACACGCCGAATATATCACATCCGGCACAGCAGCCAAATGTCAGGTCCGTAATGGTATTAATTATCGAGTTAATAATCACCTCTCATGATTATATAATCCTAAAGTACAAGACAAGACCAACCTAATACAGGAAGGCAAGGAACGGTTCCAAGGAAATATACTTGGAAGAGTGGCCTCATGGGAATTTATGTTACAGCAGCCACATGGACTGAAGCCTCTCAATAAACCAGGTTTTCAATGATAAAAAATGGAGGAAAGCCGCATAGATTGGAAAAGGAGGTAACGTACGAGGGTAGTCTGAAAAGTTTCCGACCTCCACATGTAGATGGCAACACTCGTCAACCAAAGTTGGAGAATGCGTTCGCGCATGCGTTGGAATGTACTCACAAAAATTTCCATTTTGTACCAGCGGTTTTTCTTTGACAGTCGTTGTAGCGAGTCGTTACGAGTGATTTTGTGAAAATGGATAAAATCGAATATGGAGCTGTCATTAGATTTTTGTTTTTGAAAGACGAGTTGGACGCTATATACGGAGACTCTGCACCATCATGTACCACCGTCAAATTTTGGGCAGCTGAATTTAAACGTGGCCATACCAGCTTGGTTGACGGTGAACATTCGGGACGGCCAAAAACTGGAACCACGAACGAAAACGTTGCTCAAGTCACCAAATGGTGCTAGAGAGCCGTCGAATGAAGGTTAGAGAGATAGCAGAGGCTATGAGCAGTTCGAAAGAACCTGTTTGCCACATATGGGTTGAAAATTTAGGGATGAGAAAGCTGATGGCGCGCTGGGTGCCGCGATTGCTCACTCCGGACCAAAAACGTGTTTGGATGAACATTTGCATAGCTCTGTTGGCGCAGTTTAGTCCACTGTGTTTTTGTTTCTGGGGTGTGATGGTGTATCCAAGTTTCATCCACAGTAATTAATCGGCGCCATAACTCCGCACCTAAACTGCGTCAACAGAGCTTTGACGGTGGCAAACTACACTGCAACAATTGTCAAAATAGCTGAAATTTTTGTGAATACACTCCAGCGCATGTGCAAATGCATTCCCCAACATTGGTTGACGAGTGTTGCTATCTACATGTGGAGGTTGGAAACTTTTCAGACTACCCTCATATAGAGCATAGTGGGAGAAAGCAAGCCGACCAACGCTTCACGTCCCAAAACAAAGCCGTATTTTTGGAAGACAGTCATCAGAAGTACTATCTCATTATACCATAACATAATTATATTAAAAAATCGTAATGTCTCTCTCTTCTGGGCAGTGCTGTCTAATTTTTAGGTCCAGTGGTCCCAAAACAAACTTCAGCCGAGGTTCCTGGAGATGGTAGAGAGAAGAGATTCTAAGTAATTCGATCAAAGATGAACATTCTTGAAAGGAACATAGTAACAAGGTCACATGTGTAAGGAGGATCTATGCCGTATACATTGTACTGTACACAACAAGAAGACAATATAGTAGCAATTCATGAGTAAATACTATAAGAATTGTCTTTATCAGTTTTTAAGAACTGTCCAAACCTAAGTAAGACAATGTCTACCCCGAGACTTTACTTATGGAAGGAATAGCATAGCATTGGGGTAATGTGTACACTCATGTTATGAACATGTACATAGGAATCTGTCTGGGCATATACAGAATCCATTGGCGTTATGATCGATGACTCTTTTATTCCATCTCATACGTAGGCTTATAGAAAGCCTCTATCCCTTCCTATAATGGGTCAAATACTAGATGATGAATAGGTCCTGTCTATTGATCTTGTCAATCGAAAGCAATAAATAAGGAAGGACTCCGCCATATAAAAAACAAATAACAACCGATCTAAGCGCCACTTCCTATAGAGCTGGTTATGTCTTGGATGTTCTCCCATTGATAGTGATTCGGCATGTTTCATGCTCTACAGGAGATCAATAACTCCATTACACAGTTTTTATACCCCTGGCTATTACGTGGCCACCGAATGTCTTTGTTAATACTTCTGTGTAGTGCAAAGACATCAGAGCTATGTCCTATATATTGTGCTATGGACATTACAATGTGCTCACCTACGCTCGGTATTATGTCTGGGAGGTGTAATAGGGTACCCAGGTCTTCTACTATACCCCCATATGCCTTTAATGCCACAAAGATTGTATGGATTGGCAGTATATGGCATGATGTATCACTGTATACGATGGCATGATGTATCACTGTATACGATGGCAGTATATGGCATGATGTATCACTATAAATGATGGCAGTATATGGCATGATGTATCACTATAGACCAGAGGTTCTCAAACTTATTTTGTCTACCTCCCACTTCGAGAATTAATTATTTTCTAGCGCCCCCCCCCCAAATTTTTTTAGTGGCTAAATTCACTTGTTTTCGTAATATCGTCGAATGACATGACTGGCTGTGACATGATGGCGCGTGCGCTTTTACATGAGGCAGCGGGCGGGCCTAATACTTTCGAGAGTGGACTAGAAACTTCTCGCTTCGCATTGGAGCTTACCGCCATCTATGGTACAGTTTGACAACTTTTGGACAGGAAATAGTTACTGTCTAGTCCCCTAGATGGGGTTACACGAGGAAACGCACGTTAAGCGTAAAGGAGTGGTAAAGTTTGTGTTAAAAGCAAAAAAACAATTTTAAAGGGGTAGCCTCATGAAGCTTGATCTGCCTTCTAAGCTGCTTAAAAATCTTCTTTCTTCCTGTTTGCTTGCGTCAATTAGCCCCGCCCCCAAATTAGCGTGTAGCTCCGCCCACCACATAGCGTGATCCTATGGGATGACTGAAGGGCCTGTGATGTCATCAAAAGGTCATGTAGATTTGGATTTACCTTGTACGGAGTTTCCTAAAGGACCTGGCTCCTCTGCCCACTAGCAGCCTGCTCTATATAATAAAGCTTTATCCTAGTGAACAGAGAGTCCAGGTCCTTTAGCCCAGTAGGATTTAGACTGCTTTATATAAGAAAGCAGCACTTATTCCACACACACACCCCCCCCTCTATCTCACAGCAGGGAGCTAGGTGATGTGTATGTGATGTGTATGTGTGGTGCAGACACAGGCTGGCTCCGTACACTCAGACCCCACACAGCAGGGAGCTACGTCATGTGTATGTGATGTGTATGTGTGGTGCAGACACAGGCTGGCTCCGTACACTCAGACCCCACACAGCAGGGAGCTACGTCATGTGGTTCCCTCAGCAATGAGCAGGGGGCCAGGTGCTAGTGTCCAGAATGAAGTGAATAAAGTAAGATAGTGGACAAACAAAGCAGTTTTGATGAAGCAGTGTATTTAGGAAAAGTCTTACATCCACATTAACCAGCAGTATAGATAGAATCATTATGATACCACCTCTTTAAATTAGCCATCGCCCCCCTAAACCGCTTCAACGCCCCCCAATCTTCTCTGTGCCCTTTACTGCCCCCCTATAGGCCTCCAGCGCCCACAAGGGGGCGTTATCACCCACTTTGAGAAAGACTGCTATAGACGATGGCAGTATATGGCATGATGTATCACTCTATCAGAACTGTATATGACCATAAGGTGTGAGTATGGGAGGGTGGATTGCTTGGCTGAGCTTTCCTTAGTTATGAGATGTATCATTTTTCTTCTTTAGGGCTCGCCGGACAGTTAATCTATCAGCTTTATCCACTTACAATAGATTATGCTTTGCTCTGAAGATTACGTCAATCAACGCTGATATTCTGTCACGAGAATAAGATATACGCTCCGCTGCCTTCACTTATTTCTACTTAAAATCAGCATTAAAATACAGTAGAAATGAGATAAGGGAGACGTGAAGGCAGAGCTGTAAGATGTGCAAATCTCAGTATTCTTCTGCATTTATGTTTTCTTAAAAATACTTTCTTTAGATAAAAAAATAAATCAGTTGTGAATATAAATCTCTAAGGATTTCTCATGAGTCTTAAAGGGGGTTTCCAAAATATTTATATTGAGAACTGATTCTGACACCACCAACAGTACATTGATAATACACAGCGTGATGTCACAGTACAGGGATAATACAGACAGTGATGTCACAGTACAGGAATAATACACACAGTGATGTCACAGTACAGGATATTACACAGCGTGATGTCACAGTACAGGGATAATACAGACAGTGATGTCACAGTACAGGGATAATACACACAGTGATGTCACAGTACAGAGATAATACACACAGCGATGTCACAGTACAGGGATAATACACACAGCGATGTCACAGTACAGGGATAATACACAGTGATGTCACAGTACAGAGATAATACACACAGTGATGTCACAGTACAGGGATAATACACACAGTGATGTCACAGTACAGGGATAATACACACAGTGATGTCACAGTACAGAGATAATACACACAGTGATGTCACAGTACAGAGATAATACACACAGTGATGTCACAGTACAGGGATAATACACACAGTGATGTCACAGTACAGGGATAATGCACACAGTGATGTCACAGTACAGGGATATTACACACAGTGATGTCACAGTACAGGATAATACACACAGTGATGTCACAGTACAGGGATAATACACACAGTGATGTCACATTACAGGGATAATACACACAGTGATGTCACAGTACAGAGATAATACACACAGTGATGTCACAGTACAGAGATAATACACACAGTGATGTCACAGTACAGGGATAATACACACAGTGATGTCACAGTACAGGATATTACACACAGTGATGTCACAGTACAGAGATAATACACACAGTGATGTCACAGTACAGGGATAATACACACAGTGATGTCACAGTACAGGATATTACACACAGTGATGTCACAGTACAGAGATAATACACACAGTGATGTCACAGTACAGGGATAATACACACGGTGATGTCACAGTACAGAGATAATACACACAGTGATGTCACATTACAGGGATAATACACACAGTGATGTCACAGTACAGGGATAATACACACAGTGATGTCACAGTACAGGGATAATACACACAGTGATGTCACATTACAGGGATAATACACACAGTGATGTCACAGTACAGAGATAATACACACAGTGATGTCACAGTACAGGGATAATACACACAGTGATGTCACAGTACAGAGATAATACACACAGTGATGTCACAGTACAGGGATAATACACACAGTGATGTCACAGTACAGGGATAATACACACAGTGATGTCACAGTACAGAGATAATACACACAGTGATGTCACAGTACAGAGATAATACACACAGTGATGTCACAGTACAGAGATAATACACACAGTGATGTCACAGTACAGGGATAATACACACAGTGATGTCACAGTACAGGGATAATGCACACAGTGATGTCACAGTACAGGGATATTACACACAGTGATGTCACAGTACAGGATAATACACACAGTGATGTCACAGTACAGGGATAATACAGACAGTGATGTCACAGTACAGGGATAATACACACAGTGATGTCACAGTACAGGGATAATACACACAGTGATGTCACAGTACAGGATAATACACACAGTGATGTCACAGTACAGGGATAATACACACAGTGATGTCACAGTACAGGGATAATACATACAGTGATGTCACAGTACAGGGATAATACACACAGTGATGTCACAGTACAGAGATAATACACACAGTGATGTCACAGTACAGGGATAATACACACAGTGATGTCACAGTACAGGATATTACACACAGTGATGTCACAGTACAGAGATAATACACACAGTGATGTCACAGTACAGGGATAATACACACGGTGATGTCACAGTACAGAGATAATACACACAGTGATGTCACATTACAGGGATAATACACACAGTGATGTCACAGTACAGGGATAATACACACAGTGATGTCACAGTACAGGGATAATACACACAGTGATGTCACATTACAGGGATAATACACACAGTGATGTCACAGTACAGAGATAATACACACAGTGATGTCACAGTACAGGGATAATACACACAGTGATGTCACAGTACAGAGATAATACACACAGTGATGTCACAGTACAGGGATAATACACACAGTGATGTCACAGTACAGGGATAATACACACAGTGATGTCACAGTACAGAGATAATACACACAGTGATGTCACAGTACAGAGATAATACACACAGTGATGTCACAGTACAGAGATAATACACACAGTGATGTCACAGTACAGGGATAATACACACAGTGATGTCACAGTACAGGGATAATGCACACAGTGATGTCACAGTACAGGGATATTACACACAGTGATGTCACAGTACAGGATAATACACACAGTGATGTCACAGTACAGGGATAATACAGACAGTGATGTCACAGTACAGGGATAATACACACAGTGATGTCACAGTACAGGGATAATACACACAGTGATGTCACAGTACAGGATAATACACACAGTGATGTCACAGTACAGGGATAATACACACAGTGATGTCACAGTACAGGGATAATACATACAGTGATGTCACAGTACAGGGATAATACACATAGTGATGTCACAGTACAGGGATAATACACACAGTGATGTCACAATACAGAGATAATACACACAGTGATGTCACAGTACAGGGATAATACACACAGTGATGTCACAGTACAGGATAATACACACAGTGATGTCACAGTACAGGGATAATACAGACAGTGATGTCACAGTACAGGGATAATACAGACAGTGATGTCACAGTACAGGATAATACACACAGTGATGTCACAGTACAGGGATAATACAGACAGATGTCACAGTACAGGGATAATACAGACAGTGATGTCACAGTACAGGGATAATACACACAGTGATGTCACAGTACAGGGATAATACACACAGTGATGTCACAGTACAGAGATAATACACACAGTGATGTCACAGTACAGGATAATACACACAGTGATGTCACAGTACAGAGATAATATACACAGTGATGTCACAGTACAGAGATAATACACACAGTGATGTCACAGCACAGAGATAATACACACAGTGATGTCACAGCACAGAGATAATACACACAGTGATGTCACAGTACAGAGATAATACACACAGTGATGTCACAGTACAGAGATAATACACACAGTGATGTCACAGTACAGGATAATACACACAGTGATGTCACAGTACAGAGATAATACACACAGTGATATCACAGTACAGGATAATACACACAGTGATGTCACAGTACAGGATAATACACACAGTGATGTCACAGTACAGGGATAATACACACAGTGATGTCACAGTACAGGATAATACACACAGTGATGTCACAGTACAGAGATAATACACACAGTGATGTCACAGTACAGAGATAATACACACAGTGATGTCACAGTACAGGATAATACACACAGTGATGTCACAGTACAGGATAATACACACAGTGATGTCACAGTACAGGATAATACACACAGTGATGTCACAGTACAGATATAATACACACAGTGATGTCACAGTACAGGGATAATACATACAGAATGAAGGATGCAGCACAATGTTATGATAGAGTGTGAGACAGTTTGAAGGATTTTTATGTTTAATCAATGTTTATTAATTTTTCATAAGTAAACACAGAAGTATAACAGACAATTGAGGAAGAATAGGCGAGCCAAATATCCTGCAAAACAGGGTGTAAACAAGAACAAGGTACATTTGGGGCAAGCACCATAAAGGGGTGGAGAGGAGGTTCCTGCACAGTATGAAAGACAATTAGGTCAGTAATGATGGGCAGTACACAACTGGCACCGGAGATCTCCCTGCACCTTACAGATCTGTATAACTGAGAGAAGAGCAAGCTGGGGAGAGGGCACAAGGGGGAGACCACTAACCTTAGAGTCTAGGGCGAAAATAAGGACCAGAAGGGCTGTATCTGCCCCGCATTCCCACCAAATGTGGAAGATACTGTAGTACCCCCTCTTGGAGTCACAGTGCCAGCAACGGTGGGGAACACTCAAAATCTGTGGAAGAGGTCTGGACATCGATACCATTGAGTTCTTCTCTTGGACGCTGCAGAAGTTTGATGCTTTTGTAGACTGTCTAATTTACTATATTGAAATATTAGAGTTAGTAAATGTTAGTAGAACTTTATGTATTGAGGTATTAGCAATGTGTCTAGTATATCCTAAAGGACCCGCACGGCACTGTACCGGTGTGCACGAGTCCTGACGCCTATGGCTATGTCCAATCACCATATAGAAGGTGTATAGTGTAATTCCCCCATGACACCTTGTATCTATAGGTCACTATAGGTTTGTTTTGTTGCATTTCCTATATTGTAACTGACTTTAGATGGTTCCTATGGGACATCGGCTTTATACTGAAGTCTGACGAATGCCGCACATTATGACTTACCCAGCGGCTTCATTGTACAGCGACTCTGAAAACCTCTCCGCTCCATTTATATCACTTTCCAGCCTCACCTGATAGCGGTAATTATCTGGTCTTGAGAGCTCATTTGCGGTGGCGACATTGGGCCATTTGTATGTTAATCCAGCCGTAAATATCACAGCATACAACAAAAAAAAAAAAAGTTCCCTCCCCCCGCCATCTATATAGCTTTTACAATTCTCTTCCTAATAATCCGGGGCCAAGTCTGCTTTTGTCATTTGTATCATGAAGGCTACGGTAAAGTAGTCTTTATGGATTCTTCTTTGTACATTTCATTGAAATCCTGCAAACAGATAATAACGTTAGGATAAATCTTCGCTCACAAAACCGGATCGAGCTTGAAATTTGCCATTAAAACATTAAGAGTCAGATGAAAGGAACTCCAGCCCTGGCTATTACATTATCCTTAAACAAACACGTTCCCGCGGCCTGGGTTATGGGGATAATCTGATTTAACCAAAGTTATTGCTAGACAATGAGATATTTCTCACCGCGCTACCCAAGCAAATTAACAAATGTCTGAGCAATCTGCTTCAATTAGCGCCATGTAACGACGAAATGTACCGGTTCCCAGGCATCGCCGGCTTCCTGCACTTACTTATAAACCGCAGGATCTTTAATACTATATAGATTTTATCTATAGACTTGAAAGGGTCCATAAACCTCCAGCCAGCAGGATCGATGCCCATTTGGGCCATAGGGAGTTTACGAAAAAGCCTCGTAATCAGCCGCTCTGAACCCATTTGTCTCCAAAGGAGCTTACAATAATCTGTTTTCCGGACGGAGATGACCACCAATGAGCGCCAGTCTTTATATTAGGAGATGGTGTTGGGTGTCAACCATAGACAGAATGGGATGTTCTTGGCCACCAAACTGCTGGAATAGAAGTCACTTTGGTATTGTATCTATGTAGTACGCTAGGCTGTGTTATATATGTGCGATAAGCTTGGCTATGTACAAAGTTTAGTTATGGTTCCAAATCTATTCTGGGAGCTGAGAGATGTCACAGTATCTATATAGATACAGTCATCCTGGTTCCCTGTATAAGCATCATGTACTGTGCAATAGCAAGTACTGTGCAAATCTATGGTGCAGAGTAGAGATGAGTAGTATTCGATCGATTAGGTATTCTATCGAATAATACGGTATTCAAAATACTTGTACTCGATCGAGTACCACTCGCTATTCGAATGGAAAAGTTCGATGCAGAACCAGCATTGATTGGCCAAATGCTATACAGTCGGCCAATCAACGCTGGTTCTCCTCCTACCTTTAGAAGTCTTCTCCGTGCAGCTTTCCCACGGCATCTTCCGGCTCTTCATTCACTCTGCCAGGCATTGGGCCTGAGAAGAGCCGACTGCGCATGTCTGCTTGTAGTGCAGGCATGCGCAGTCGGCTCTGCCCAGGCCCGATGCCTGGCAGAGTGAATGAAGAGCCGGAAGACGCCGCGGGGACGCTGCACGGAGAAGACTTCTCGGAGGATCCAGCCCGACCCTCACTCGTGGACTTGGTAAGTATAATTTGATCGAACGTTGCCTACCCCTGAAACGAGCACTTTCCCCCCATAGACTATAATAGGGTTCGATATTTGATCTGAGTAGTCGAATATTGAGGGGCTGCTCCAAACGAATATCGAACCTCGAACATTTTACTGTTCGCTCATCTCTAGTCACAGTATCTATATAGATACAGTCATCTTGGTTCCCTGTATAAGCATCCTGTACTGTGCAATAGCAAGGATTGTGCAAATCTATGGTGCAGAGTCCAACAATTTCACTGGGATCAGTCAACCTTCTTATTTGTGTTGGGGCCTCTTAACTATTCCCCAACACATGATGCTAGAAGAAAGAAGGATCCAGTATGCTGAATTTCAATATAGCATTTCTTTTGTGGACATTAGAGATAAGCTACCACCAGAAGAGTCTGATCGTGGTTGAATGCAGAGTGTATGTGTACTGGGAGATGGAGGGAGGAAGCTGATGGTTATTCTACGTACACCCCAGATCATTAAGTGGCATCTTGTTAGGCAGCAAAATCCCCACATTACCGTTCTGTGGGGCGTATTGAATTTCTCAAGGCCTCCTGCACATGACCAAGTGTGCAGGCTTTGCGCGGGCTGATTTTTTAACAGAATGCATTCGGATGACATTGGAGAGTTCTCCATGATTCTTTCCTTTCTATGGGGGCTTCCAATCTGTTCTGTTCCAATGACAAGAAGCCGGATAGGACCTGCTCTCTAACCTTCACAACGCAATGGAGCATTGGGCGCCCCACTGGGGAGAGCTTCAGCTTGCAAACTCAACGTTCATGAAGACTAAATACACACCCATACAGCGAATTTTGTGCTTTGACCTGCCATGCAAAACGTGCCATGGAAACTCGGAATCCGAAGATTGGACAAGACAATTCTATTTTCTGCAATACAATTGAAATGAATGGGAGGCGGAATCTCTGCACTGGATTCCTTCATGAAAATTTTACTCCATGACTTTATCCTACCTATTGTAAGACCTATAACCACATGGTGTCCTTCCAAAGCAAATCTTGGCAGTGGCTATCCCTCTGCATCATGGATAAGGTTTATGTAAATCTTATCTATATGTTGCGACTAAAACAGACCTGGGCAATGTCCGGCCCCCGGGCCACATCCGGCCCTCTGACTGCTTCTATCCAACCCGCATAGCTAGTGGAAGTTTTTTCAAGGCCCTGTGATGATGTCATCACAGCCTATCACGAGGATAGGCTATGATTCGTTAGTGGGCGGAGCCACATGGGACTGTGTGCTTGCTGCAAGCTGCCGGCAATGGGGGCTGCTGGATGAGAAAGAGAGAAGAGACAGCATGTGTGAGCAAGAGGGGGGCACTAGGGGCAGATGTAGGGGGGCAGTTACACTGAATGCACATGGAGGGGGCACATTAAACTAGGGGGCAGATGGAGGAGGATATTAAACCATGGGGGGTAGCTGGAGGGGGACATGTCTGCCTCTAGTTGCCACCATTTTAATGTCCCTCTGCAACTATCCCCACTGTTAAATGTCCCCCTCCAGCTTCCCCAGTTTAATGTCCCCTCTAGTTTCTACTAGTTTATACTGGGGCACCAGGAGAGGGACTTAATACTGTGGGACATTTATAGGGAAACGTTATAATTTGGGGGTGTATAATGTTAGGGTGACTGTAGGAGGATTTTACTTTGTGGGGCACATGGAAAAATGATTGAGAATGGGCGGAGTCAGCGGAGAAGTGGGCGGAGCTAAATTTGCCACAGCGAGCATGGCCCTCTAGAACTGTTACAATTTCTCATGTGGCCCCATGGGAAAATTAATTGCCCACCCCTGGACTAAAACATCAAATATTGCTGCAGATTTTTCCGACCAATTTCAACATCATAACTTTTCCTTCGGATATGCAAAAAGTACTGGACTCTCCGTTAACCGTGATTGGTCCTGACCCGAAGGAGTTAAATCTTTGACATGATCCGATTGCTAAACATTTACAGTAGCTTTTCAACCTAGCGTTCTCTATCGTCTTCGGTTTCTTTGCAAATTCGCCAGCGGGTAAATTTGGTAATGGTCATGTCGAGCCTCTAAGTCAAACTACGACTTCCCGGGCATAATGGCGCATATTTTCTGTGTATTTGATGTTTATATGTCCCCGACTATCCTAGGTTTTTTAATTTTACATCTGCAGCCCTCCCTCCGAGTCTCAATAGTATCAAATTTGGCCATTGTGCTGTGTTCTGCCAGCGCTAATCTGCAGATTTGTTTGAATGCGACTGCTCCCGTACAACTCCAGAATAATAATTTCTGCTTCATAAACTAATGTCACTGCTTGCATACATTTTAATATGGCAGTGAGATAATGCCAGGCAGTTCTTTCAGCTCTTTTGGGCACTTGTGTGAATTTACAAATCTTTATCGCTCTGTCATTTAACAGGGAAATTCAATTAGGCTTCATTTTACAAAGCGCTACAAATTAATGATATTTTTCGAGATATTTTTCCAAGTATTTCTTCTGTGTTTACTGAATTTCATTCCGGGCGGCTTTATAATATTAGATAGCCACGCTCTCATGTTAGAATGTAACTTAATGAAGAACAAAGTAGATTTGCCTCAATTAATAAGCGATTAGGGTGGAATAATTCGGAAATATACTTTACATACCCGGGGCATGTCTGAACTACATTAGGGTCAAGGGGCTCATACGTACAACCATGTTAGCTGTTCTAAGTGGTACAGAACCATAACATGGGGGTAATGTTAGCATATGGGGGTTATCCAAACTTATATGTGGTGTTTTGTACATATTTCATATGCAAAAAATTATCAAGCCCAATAGGACACAATGATTTTTCTCCAAGTCCCGCCCTGTTTCCGCTTCTGTCTCTCGACTTCTGCTCATTCTTCTCTACTCCCGTCCCTGTATACTTCTATAGCCAAGTATAATTTGAGTCGTTACCTGCAATCCATCTCTATATGGATATAGCAGAGATTTTCAGAGTGAATGTCAGTTTAGCAAAAGGACTCCAATGTATAATGTGTAGAGATGAGCGAGTAGTACTCGATCGAGTAGGTATTCGATCAAATTCTACGGTATTCGAAATACTCATACTCAATCGAGTACCACTCGCTATTCGAAAGGAAAAGTTCGATGCAGAACCAGCATTGATTGGCCGAATGCTATACAGTTGGCCAATCAACGCTGGTTCTTCTCCTACCTTTAGAAGTCTTCTCCGTGCAGCTTCCCGGCAGCGTCTTCCGGCTCTGAATTCACTCTGCCAGGCATCGGGCCTGGGCAGAGCCAACTGCGCATGCCCGCTTGTAGTGCGGACATGCGCAGTCGGCACTGCCCAGGCCCGATGCCTGGCAGAGTGAATTCAGAGCTGGAAGATGCCGCGGGGACGCTGCACGGAGAAGACTTCTCAGAGGATCCAGCCCGACCCTCACTCGTGGACTTGGTAAGTATAATTTGATCGAACGTTGCCTACCCCTGAAACGAGCATTTTTCCCCCATAGACTATAATAGGGTTCGATATTCGATTTGAGTAGTCGAATATTGAGGGGCTACTCGAAATGAATATCGAATCTCGAACATTTTACTGTTCGCTCATCTCTAATAATGTGTAATAGAACCCCTACCTATCTTGTGCTATTTAGAATAGTGATAAATTTCATGTGGCAAAGGGACCTTTGGGGTCTCTAAGCATCTACGCCCAAAATTGATAAAACCCCTATAGTTAGGAGCCCCCTAGGCATCAAGGGCCAAAATTGATTGCTACCGCTGTACCCCCTATAGTTACACCCCTGGGGACCAGGGAAGCATCATGATAAGAGGAAAAAGAAGCACAATGTGAAAAAAAAACTAAGGCAAAAAAATAAAATACATAAATGAGTGCCAATACTTTAATCACAGCTTCTAGCTCCGCCTTTAGCGACAAAGTCTAGTGTAGAAAAATATCGTTTTTCTCCACTTTCTACATTTAGATAACAGAAAAAAACAAAACAATAATGTAAAAATTAAAATTATATCAAACTAAAACCCCAGTTATCACCAAAAAAGAGGAAAAAAATTCTTTGAATAACCTGATCAAAATTCTTCTTATTCTTCTTATGGTAGAGTTGGAAGGGACCTCAAGGGCCATCGGGTCCAACCCCCTGCGAGTGCAGGTTTTCCTAAATCATCCCAGCTATATGTTTATTCAGATTCCGCTTGAAGATTTCCATTGATGGAGCGCCCACCACCTCCCGTGGCAGCCTATTCCACTCTCTCACGCCCCTCACTGTCAGAAAGTTTTTCCTAATGTCTAATCTGTATCTCTTTCCCTTTAGTTTCATCCCATTGCTTCTTGTACTTCCTTGTGCTAATGAGAATAGGGGAGATCCCTCTGCACTGTGACTACCTTTCAGATATTTGTAGACTGCTATTAAATCTCCCCTCAGCCTTCTCTTCTGCAAACTAAACAATCCCAGTTCTTTTAGCCGCTCCTCATAGGACATGGTTTGCAGACCTTCCACCATTTTGGTTGCTCTTCTCTGGACTTGCTCCAATATATCGATGTCTTTCTTGAATTGAGGCGCCCAGAACTGTACACAGTATTCCAGGTGTGGTCTGACCAGGGAAGAGTACAGCGGAATAATGACCTCTCTTGATCTAGATTCAATGCTTGTCTTAATACATCCCAGAATTTTATTCGCCTTTTTTGCAGCAGCACCGCACTGTTGGCTCATGTTGAATTTGTGATCTACTATTATGCCCAAGTCCTTTTCCCCTATGCTATCACTTAGTTCTATTCCTCCCACACTATATATGTTTTTTACATTTCTGTTACCCAGATGTAGAACTTTGCATTTGTCCCTGTTAAATACCATTTTGTTCGCCTCAGCCCATTGTTCCAGTGTGTCTAAGTCCTTTTGAATACACTCTCTCTCCTCTCTAGTGTTGGAGAAAAAATGTTCAAAACCATATGGGAAAGGGGAAAGAGTGGACAGGACGTACAGGAGATAAACGCTAAGTACAACCAAAGTACTCTGTTCATACCTGTATATGTCAGTACTTCTCTGTATATGTCCTGCATCATCCTAGGACTGTTTCTGGGTGAGAAAGACAAGGTGGAACAGATTCTTCTATATGTACTGTGTGTAGTGTATGTAAGCTATAAATATGAAAAAAATAATTTTAACGTAAACAGAACCGGTAGACTGCAGGACACTGCAGTGAGGTCCACAAACCCCAAGAGGGCAGCCGTCTGACAGAGCACAGCGAACTACCAGTTAACTACACTGCCAATGGTGTGTGTGCGGTACTAAATGTGAACAGGCTGCAACCAAATCCCACCAGTTAACTTCACTGGCAAGGTGCGCCTGAGTATAGCTGATACAGCAAGGCTGCCGAGGGTTAACCGTCACCCCTGGTCAGCAGAACATGCTGCGCCTAAGCTAGGAGCTACAATAGTAGTGTACAGGCAATAGGCTGATTCCCACTGGCAGAGCCAAGGAGTCCTAGCTAGATCCCTAGACTGCTCCTGCCTATCACTGGTACCTAGCCCTGACCTCCTGTCTCAAAATATTTCAGATAAAGTGTGAGCACCGGGTGGGCGTCGGCTCACACTATATAAAGGCTAGTCCCCGCCCAACAGGGGCGGTGGCCATGATCTCACCGATCATGCTCAGTATGGGCAAAATGGGACTTAGCCTCTGAGCGGCTCCAAAAGGTCTGAGCATGCTCAGTGGGCCAAAAGCTGGACTTAGACTCCAGACACCTCACTGCACGATGCAGAGGGCGAGGGTTGGATTGGCTATGCGCTGGACGGGAAGCCTGCAGGACCCCATCCTAACAGCTAGTCTCCATCCACCAGTTCAGAGAGGACTGCAGACTCCAGATAGAACAAGTAGAGGGGAAAATGGCTAAAATCTTCAGACTATAAGTCATATAATGACCAGAAATAGTTACATAGTAGATAAAATAGATAAATAGTGTCACTTCTCATGTGCACGATCATCCTGCAAAGTTACCTGAAATGATAGGGACTCTGTCACCGTTGCAGTAATGTTTCAATATTACAATGACTTTGAGTTCAGTTCAATGGACGCTTAAACTGCATTATGTTCATCCGAAACCAAAATCATTGCTTGTAGCTGAAAACATATCACAATTTTCCTCTTGTACACAAGGCTAATAAATGGCGGTGCGATTTGGTAGACATTGAGTCTCCGTTGTATCCCTTGGCTTGTCCCAGCCATAAACTGGATCCTTCAGATAAGCGCGCATTTAATGTAACTAGAGATATTAGAAGGGGGCAGCAGGACATTGCTGAGTAATGCATAGTTAAGTAGTCTAAAGATTACATAGTGCTGGCGGTGTAACTCTCACAGGGCATCTTACCGAGGAACGCGCCACTGACTTCATATTTCACTTCCAATTATATTACAGCTGGACTGGAAATGGCTGCTTATGAGTGTCTAGCTTACAGAAAACACGAAAAAAGATGAAAAAAAAACATCTGTAACTTTCATGGGGTACTGAAAAGTTTCAAGATCTTCTATGACATAGCGCTAAAATTATACCGCCAGATGGTGCTTAAAATATAGTGCTCAATAAATAAACTAGGGACACAGATACAGATTTTACTGCTACTATATATCTAGAAGGATGAAGTCAGGTTCCCATGATTTTAGATTCTTTTTGCCCAGATTTAGTTTATTTGATGTGATTTATTTTCGATCCCTTGGTGGTCTTGGGTAGTGAGGGGGTCAATGGTAAATTCAGGCTTCTTTCACATTTTGTCCTCATATTTTTAAGACATCACCTATGGTCCAGTGCACATTATCTCCATATATCCACATAGGGTACCACATTATCTCCCACCCGTCTGTTTAAATGGACCTATAGACCCCTACTCACCCAATGGAAGCTAAAAGAGCCTTGGTCCGGGCAGAATATATCAGGGTTTCCACTTCGTTGCTTTATGGGAATAGTTCTGAAGACTTGTGGTATTCCATGGAGTTGCGCCCAATAAATAATGTGTTCATTTATTTTGCCTATGGGGTGGACAACCTTCAGCGGTATCTATTTTATGTATCCATTTAACATATAGGGCAGGAGCTTCTCCATGTATACTAGTATGTATATTACACAAATAGATGACTGTAATCTCATGTTGCACGACCAAAGATCACCAGATCACTCTGTCAGTGGTGTAACTAGGAATGGCGGGGTCCCGTGGTGAACTTTTGACATGGCCCCCCCCTCCCCAACCGACACCGAACACCTCGACCGACCCCCTCCTCAGCACTCTATTATGTCCCTTAGTAAGCCCTGCACACGGTATTATGTCCATTAGTGGCCCCTGCACACAGTATTATCCCCCATAGTGGCCCTTGCACACAGTATTATCCCCCATAGTGGCCCCTGCACACAGTATTATAGCCCATAGTGGACACCCATAAACAATTTTTATACTCTGGGGTCCTTTCAGACCCCAGAGTATAATAATCGGAGACCTGGGGGAATAAAAACAAAAAATTTCTTACCTGTCCCCGGCTCCTATGTTGTCTTCTATGCTGCCGTCCTTCTTCTATGACGTCGGACGTCACATGAGACGGGTTCATGTGACGTTAGAGACGTCAGACAAGTAGGAAGGAGGCCTGGCAGGATCGTGGAGAGGTAAGTAAGGGGGCATTCACACTACGTATACTGAAGCTTATTCTGAACGTAAAACACGTTCAGAATAAGCGGCATATAAAGCAGCTCCATTCATTTCTATGGGAGCCGGCATGCGAGCACTCCCCATAGAAGTGAATTGGCTGCTTCTTTCAGTACGAGCAGTCCCATTGAAGTGAATGGGAAGTGCCGGCGTGTACGGCTCGGCATGAGCAGAGCTTACCGTATACGCCGCCACTTCCCATTCACCTCAATGGGACTGCTCGCAGTGAAAGAAGCAGCCCATTCATTTCTATGGCGAGCGCTCGTATGCCGGCTCCCATAGAAATGAATGGAGCTGCTTTATACGCCGCTTATTCTGATCGTGTTTTACGTTCAGAATAAGCTTCAGTATACGTAGTGTGAATGCCCCCTAACAGTGTTTTTTATGTTCCCTTACCTTTCCCGGGCCGCCGATCATTATACTCGGGGTTCTGCAAAGACCCTCGAGTATAATGATAGCAGCGGTAGCGGCTGTCACCGAGCCCCTAATATCCCGGGCCCTGTGGCAGCTGCCTCTGCTGCTATGGTGGTAGTTATGCCATTGCACTCTGTGACTCCTTAACATCTCAAAAGGATCAAACCCTACTTGATTTTTTTGCAACTTGAAGTCCTGGTTGCGGCATTCTTGGGGTCGCACGAACATTAGTAAAGGAGCTGTAGGGCAGCCCAATGTTCAATGGTCAGGCGACAAGTGTTGTAGCCAAAGTTGTAGCATAGCCCTAGTCTTAGAGGAGTAAAATGTGGAGAGCAATGGTTTACATAGCTAAGAGTGGAAACCATAGGCCAGGTATTGTGTAATTCAGCCCAGATGGTGGGCTCCAGTACTTGTAAAGCACATATGTCATATATCCACATATGGATGGGACACACCGTAGAGTGAATCAGTCTACAATTCCAAGCACAGTCTAGAAGGTGATGCCTACTTGATGTCCCTGGTAGCCATGTAAATGGGCTCGAAGAATGTTCTACCTAGCTTATCGGGACCAAAGATAAACCAATAGGACCATTTGAAGCCAATAACATGACCTAATGGAGAACATATGGTGAAAACGTTGCACCTGACCAATGTTTCATATACTTTATGTTGTGTATCACTCGATGGTGTCATACAAGTCAGTCCTATCAAAGGCAGCTCAATAACGTGTAGTGTTGTTCGGTGCCTGTTCCCATGATTCTTATGTTTAATTCATGACATTTTATCAGATGAATAGTGAATGTTAAGCACTCAAGGTTCTTTCTAAAGCGCAGTATTTTACTTCTAATTGGAAGCAGCAGTTGTTTCACTTGTGTTTGTATAAATAGCCAAAGGCGCAGAGTAAAAAATACTTCCAATAGATGGATAATTGCGAGTATAAAATGCCTCGTCTTTCTCCCGATGTGGACCCTGGGAGCATGCTCATTACAGTCATCGGATTGGAAGTATTCCTTAAAGTAGCGTTATGGCGCCATAGGGAACTAGCCACAAGGTAGGGCGGCTTTATTATGGAACGATCTGCAGATGTTCTGTGGTGGGAAGCTAAACAAATGTTTGCCGAATACTCACAACACAATGAAAAACAAAAATTTAGGGTCACGTTGTCAACTTCTGTGTAGGATGGAAAAAAAAAGTTCTTATGGAATAAAATAATTCCCTGCAAATCAAAATGTTCCTATTGAATTCTCCCCGTGATGTGGCCTAATGGCTGTCTAGAGTTTCCATTAGGGGGCAGTCTTGCTTAAAAAAAATTATCAAATTTTCAAAAAGTTTAAGAAAAGTAAACCCTATTCTTTTGGTTATCTATTTGTCGTTGGGTGTTCGGGGCATGATATATATTCTAAAATGTAAAAATTTAATTAAATTCCAAGAACCATAATGTACGTAGATGCAAAATTACCTTTTGTACTTTGTTTTTATTATTGGTCCATAAGGGGGCTTTAAAAAAATACTATAGAGCAGTATGGAACAACTGTATACTGAAAAGCATTGCTACATGTACAAATAATCAGGGGGAGCTATAGGAGGGGCTCAGGTAGCCATTGCACTTGGGCTCCGGTGCCTGAAGGATTCATAGGCTCATTATATACTAAGACACCATCTGTATTATCAATGGCACATCATGGAAGCCTTGACCAAAAATAGTATCTAGAGATTTCTGGTTTCAAAATGATTAAAATTCCCTGTTTTATCTTCCAAAAGTATTGGCACCCCTGCAATTCTGTCTGATAATACTCATTTTCTTCCAGAAAATGATTGCAATCACAAATTCTTTGGTATTATATTGATTTAATTTGACTTCAATGGAAAACCACAAAAAGAATTGTCAAAAAGCCAAATTGGTTATAATTCCACACCAAACATAAAAAAAGGGGATGGACAAAAGTATTGGCACTGTTTGAAAAATCATGTGATGCTTCTCTAATTTGTGTAATTAACAACACCTGTTACTTACCTGAGGCAGTTAACAGGTGGTGGCAATAACTAAATCACACTTGCAGCCAGTTGAAATGGATTAAAGTTGTCTCAACCTCTGTCCTTGTGTGTACCACATTGAGCATGGAGAAAAGAAAGAAGACCAAAGAACTGTCTGAGGACTTGAGAAGCAAAATTGTGAGGAAGCATGAGCAATCTCAAGGCTACAAGTCCATCTCCAAAGACCTGAATGTTCCTGTGTCTACCGTGCGCAGTGTCATCAAGAAGTTTAAAGCCCATGGCACTGTGGCTAACCTCCCTAGATGTGGAAAAGAAAAATTGACGAGAGATTTCAAAGCAAGATTGTGCGGATGGTGGATAAAGAACCTCGACTAACATCCAAACAAGTTCAAGCTGCCCTGCAGGGTTGGGTTGATGTGGTGGGTTCTGATGACCCTAATCTTTCTGTGATCTGGGTTGATGTGGTGGGTTCTGGTGACCTTAACCTATCTGCAGGGCTGGGTTGATGTGGTGGGTTCTGATGACCCTAACCTACCTATCTGCAGGACTGGATATATATGGTGGGTTCTGGAGGGTTCACATTCCTTTCTAAAGGCAGCTATATTGCGAACCAACCAAGTACTTTGCAAATTTCGTCTGTAACCTCCCGGTAAACTGTATCAATAGGATGCATTTTTAATTTTGCTGCTTCAGCGTCTACCATTCAACATGAACTGTTCAGAATTCTTTGTAGCGCTCTGTCTATACACATTGTAATTGCAAAATAATGAGCAAATATTTGAGTTCTGTCTTACGGAAATGACTTCTTCCCCAAGACACTTCATAGATTTTACCAGCCAGTCACTTTCGGGAAGTGAATGTTTTTGGAATTTAAAGCTGTAAGATAATTCACTTATGAAGCTGGCAAACACTACAACCTCCAAAATATTGTATCGCGAAACCTGTTTTTTGGGTTGTTAACCTGCCAAAACAAGGCGCCCGCTCCATATGTTTAACGGCACGCTCGTACCCATAATGCTTTGGATTTGAATTATGAGAAGTTCTCAGTAATGAGCTCGGAATCCGAGCAAAAAGCAAAATACATTTTCCGACCAATGTGAAAAGTTATTGCAAATCTCGTCCTTGGGAGGAAATTGGTTCTGTCATAATGATTTTAGGCATAATCCGGTAGCTATCTGATTGCTTCCTTTATAGTCAACACGGCTTTTGATTAAGGGTAATGTTTTCGGCTCCACTTTGATTTCACATTTCAAAGGAAATCTATAATTAAAAGTTGCTCCGTTTTGATTATTTATGAATCATTTATAGAAATACTCCTGGAATACCTCCGCTTTTCTTATCTCTTTCGGCATAGATTTCGTCCATGCTGTGGATGGGTCATATAGAAACCAATTTTTTCCATGATGAGATTGATTGTAGTTTGGTCATTGGGTGTCAAACCACACCGTTGGCCCTTGGAGGTGAATGCTTGGGGTAAGACCCATCCACCAGTCCCACATAGAAAGGAGATGTCAACCAACTACATGGGGTCAACCAACTACATGGGCTCAACCAACTACATGGGCTCAACCAACTACATGGGCTCAACCAACAACATGGGCTCAACCAACTACATGGGCTCAACCAACTCCGACTTTAAAGGTAGCAGGTCACCAGGGTGAAGCATATTAAACCAACGTTGCAGTTGAATTGGTCAGGCTCATCTGAATGTGAATCCATGACCACATCAATAATAAACCCATTGGGCACATCAAAAATGTTTTTGAAATGTCATATCATCCTCTGGCCTGTTGCATCCTGACCACTCAACCTGGTGAAGACTCTTGACCCTGACCATGTTTCCTTTGCATCCATGACTATTCTATGGAGCATGACCTGAGGATCCAGAGCAAGAAAGTTCTTACCTCCAGAAGATCCCTTAAACCCTATACCTCAATCTAGTCAGTCATACAAATTACACCCCTAATCCACATCTCTAGTATAACCGTAACATGTCTTATTTTATGGTGTCATATTGGCTTGTCATGAGAGTTATTTTTAGAACTTCCCCTTTAAAAGGAATCTCCACTTTGGACAATTCTGGACTCTCTTGATCAGTTGTAATCTGCAGTGCCTCTACAGATGAAATCAAGTATTGCACAGGGTCCCCCATTGGGTCCGCATTGTTGGGTCCGCATTGAAATCAGTAAGCTGGACTAGAACATGTTGGGTCCTCCAGACAGTGAAACCTTCTTAGATGTGGGTTTGGAATGGAACTGACTCATCTATAACATCTGAATTCTTCAAAAAGGATTCAGTCATTCAACAGGCGCTGCTCCACTGAATCTGGTACTATTAGAATTTTTTTTTATCTTACCTCACCATTCCTGAGCAATCTTTTCTGTTAATGTCAGCACAATTATACTGCCTTAATCTGCTTTAGTCTTCCATGCCTCCATGATGCTAGTGAGCTTAGCTGTGTATTGTATACAAGTAGACCCATGTTTCCTACTCTCTCCACTCTTTCCTGTTATGTCTTTTTTGTATACAGTATGTTACAAATACAATAGATATATAAAATACTGTATATAATAGACAAATATCATCCCACTTGGGTTAATACTCCAATACTAGCACCCTAAAGCGGACCTTTTACCACCATTCTCAACTCCATCACTTTGCATCCACTAATAGACACCCTTCTACTGTTTCCAGCACCGTTGGAAATTTTTCTCTTGCCCCCACCACTCCTGAGCAATCAGTGTTGTTAGTTTCAGTACCCAATTTAGGATTCAACTTTCAGGTGGTTGGTGCCAAACTATGTTTTCTAACAAAAACAGTCCTCCTGACAATAGAGAGTTTAGTTGGGTATTGAAACTAACAGTACCCATTGCTCAGAAATGGTGAGGGCTAGAGAAAAAAATTCCAATTGCTTCAGAATCCGTAGAGCGACACCTAAAGATACAAAGAGTTGGAGTTGGTGGGGGTGGTGGAAGCTCCTCTTTAACGGATTACCCTTTGATACCTTGCTTTCAGGTGAATATTTCACGATACAATGTATCTCATTACCTGGTCTGTTGTTCCCATCTTCTACATTTAGCAGAGGAAAAATAGTCCAATTATACAAGCTTTGTATTACATTACATTCACATTGTGCTGGATTTTTTATTTTTTCATAGAGAAATTGCAAGTTTGCCATATTTTATGAGTCTGGGAGACAGAAGCGGAGAGCTAATATTAAATCATGCTGTTTGGAAGCCGCGGCTTGTAAACCTTGATGCATCTTTAATTATGTGACAGCCGGATGACGGCCACTTCAGGACCTGCATCCTCATATTTCAAGGATCTAGTCACATTGAGGAGACTCCGACCCTTCACACTCTGCGGGATTCTTCAGTCTATTTGAACAGATTTTTTCCAATTAAGTATTAACAACCTTTTTTATTAGAAACAATTGTAGCGAGGACCCCGATGTACACCGCAGGCGAGTTCTCCACTAATGGTGCTGCCAAATATGTCGTGACCTTTCTAACGTGTTTTGTCTGATTTTATACTTTACTGTTATTTAGAAAAATACTTATGAAGTTGGTTAGAATGGGAGCAATGACATGGGCAACACATGAAATGCCCAAGAGATATTATCTTGTATAGGGCGCAATGGTGGCAGAGCCTTGCAAGATTCATTTTTTGGATAAGTATGAGGTTATTATTATCCTTTGGGGGCTCCGGTCTTTACCTATGGGGTCTTGCAGCCTCAGCTTCGGGATGACCACTGAAGCCTGTGATTGGGCCTCAGCATAGAGTGTGCTGTCATGACATTGGCACACCCCACGTGGCCATTGAGGCCCAATCACAGGTTGCCCAAAGAGACCCCTAGAAGACTGGACAATGAGGAGAAGCGAGGACAGTTGATAATCAGTGTTTTATATTTTCTATGCACAACCACCAGGGGTGAACCTGCCCCTTTCGCTGCCCGAGGCGAACGACAGAAAGCCGCCCTCCCCGGGAGGAGGGGGCAGAGCGGAGGGGCGTGGCAGAGCAAAGGGGGTGGGGCTAAGTGAAGGGGGCATGGCTTAGCGGCGTTCACAGGCAGAGAGCAGGCACGGAGAGGACCTGCTCTCCGCCTGAGCGTGAGGGGAGGCAGCTGGAGCAGCGCTGCTCCAGCGGCCTCCCCATTCCACCACTTGGTGCTAAGCCAGTCCAGGACAGCTTGTTCTGAACTGGCTTAGGTAAGCAAAAATGCCGCCCTCCCTGGGCCCCTGGCATAGTGCCACCTGAAGCGGTTGCTTCAGGTCGCCTCATTGGAGGTGCGGCGCTGACAACCACTGGGCCTCAGAGAAAGACTTCATCGTATAACAGTTTGTTAATGGCGAATCAAAAAAAATCATGGGTTTGGCTGAACCTCAAAATTGTGGAAAAAATTTGTAGTGTATTGCTCATCTCTTATAGATGTTTATGACTTGGAGGCGGTAGGAGTTGTTGAGCGTTTGGACGTAGGACTTGAAAGATAGGTCAGAGCCCAGGGTTATCCCAATGCAATGGACCTGTGGGACAGGGGTAAGTGTGGTTCCATCAACTGTGATAGATGGATGAGGTAGAGGGGCCATATGGGGTGGGGCAAAGGTGATGAACTCTGTTTTCTCCATGTTGAGATTGAGAAAGCGTGAAGAGTAGAGATGAGCGAACACTAAAATGTTCGAGGTTCGAAATTCGATTCGAACAGCCGCTCACTGTTCGAGTGTTCGAATGGGTTTCGAACCCCATTATAGTCTATGGGGAACATAAACTCGTTAAGGGGGAAACCCAAATTCGTGTCTGGAGGGTCACCAAGTCCACTATGACACCCCAGGAAATGATACCAACACCCTGGAATGACACTGGGACAGCAGGGGAAGCATGTCTGGGGGCATAAAAGTCACTTTATTTCATGGAAATCCCTGTCAGTTTGCGATTTTCGCAAGCTAACTTTTCCCCATAGAAATGCATTGGCCAGTGCTGATTGGCCAGAGTACGGAACTCGACCAATCAGCGCTGGCTCTGCTGGAGGAGGCGGAGTCTAAGATAGCTCCACACCAGTCTCCATTCAGGTCCGACCTTAGACTCCGCCTCCTCCGGCAGAGCCAGCGCTGATTGGCCGAAGGCTGGCCAATGCATTCCTATGCGAATGCAGACTTAGCAGTGCTGAGTCAGTTTTGCTCAACTACACATCTGATGCACACTCGGCACTGCTACATCAGATGTAGCAATCTGATGTAGCAGAGCCGAGGGTGCACTAGAACCCCTGTGCAAACTCAGTTCACGCTAATAGAATGCATTGGCCAGCGCTGATTGGCCAATGCATTCTATTAGCCCGATGAAGTAGAGCTGAATGTGTGTGCTAAGCACACTCATTCAGCACTGCTTCATCACGCCAATACAATGCATTAGCCAGTGCTGATTGGCCAGAGTACGGAATTCGGCCAATCAGCGCTGGCCAATGCATTCTATTAGCCCGATGAAGTAGAGCTGAATGTGTGTGCTAAGCACACACATTCAGCACTGCTTCATCACGCCAATACAATGCATTAGCCAGTGCTGATTGGCCAGAGTACGGAATTCGGCCAATCAGCGCTGGCTCTGCTGGAGGAGGCGGAGTCTAAGGTCGGACCTGAATGGAGACTGGTGTGGAGCGATCTTAGACTCCGCCTCCTCCAGCAGAGCCAGTCTGGCCAATCAGCGCTGGCCAATGCATTCTATTAGCCCGATGAAGTAGAGCTGAATGTGTGTGCTAAGCATTGAGCTACATCAGAGCCGAGGGTGCGCTTGAACCCTTGTGCACACTCTGCTTCATCAAGCTAATAGAATGCATTGGCCAGCGCTGATTGGCCAATGTATTCTATTAGCCTGATGAAGTAGAGCTGAATGTGTGTGCTAAGCACACACATTCAGCTCTACTTCATCGGGCTAATAGAATGCATTGGCCAGCGCTGATTGGCCAGAGTACGGAACTCGACCAATCAGCGCTGGCTCTGCTGGAGGAGGCAGAGTCTAAGATCGCTCCACACCAGTCTCCATTCAGGTCTGACCTTAGACTCCGCCTCCTCCAGCAGAGCCAGCGCTGATTGGCCGAATTCCGTACTCTGGCCAATCAGCACTGGCTAATGCATTGTATTGGCGTGATGAAGCAGTGCTGAATGTGTGTGCTTAGCACACACATTCAGCTCTACTTCATCGGGCTAATAGAATGCATTGGCCAATCAGCACTGGCCAATGCATTCTATTAGCGTGAACTGAGTTTGCACAGGGGTTCTAGTGCACCCTCGGCTCTGCTACATCAGATTGCTACATCTGATGTAGCAGTGCCGAGTGTGCATCAGATGTGTAGTTGAGCAAAACTGACTCAGCACTGCTAAGTCTGCATTCGCATAGGAATGCATTGGCCAGCCTTCGGCCAATCAGCACTGGCTCTGCCGGAGGAGGCGGAGTCTAAGGTCGGACCTGAATGGAGACTGGTGTGGAGCGATCTTAGACTCCGCCTCCTCCAGCAGAGCCAGCGCTGATTGGTCGAGTTCCGTACTCTGGCCAATCAGCGCTGGCCAATGCATTCTATTAGCCCGATGAAGTAGAGCTGAATGTGTGTGCTTAGCACACACATTCAGCTCTACTTCATCAGGCTAATAGAATACATTGGCCAATCAGCGCTGGCCAATGCATTCTATTAGCTTGATGAAGCAGAGTGTGCACAAGGGTTCAAGCGCACCCTCGGCTCTGATGTAGCAGAGCTGAGGGTGCACAAGGGTTCAAGTGCACCCTCGGCTCTCCTACATCAGAGCCGAGGGTGCGCTTGAACCCTTGTGCAGCCTCGGCTCTGCTACATCAGAGCCGAGGGTGCGCTTGAACCCTTGTGCACACTCTGCTTCATCAAGCTAATAGAATGCATTGGCCAGCACTGATTGGCCAGAGTACGGAATTCGGCCAATCAGCGCTGGCCAATGCATCCCTATGGGAAAAAGTTTATCTCACAAAAATCACAATTACACACCCGATAGAGCCCCAAAAAGTTATTTTTAATAACATTCCCCCCTAAATAAAGGTTATCCCTAGCTATCCCTGCCTGTACAGCTATCCCTGTCTCATAGTCACAAAGTTCACATTCTCATATGACCCGGATTTGAAATCCACTATTCGTCTAAAATGGAGGTCACCTGATTTCGGCAGCCAATGACTTTTTCCAATTTTTTTCAATGCCCCCGGTGTCGTAGTTCCTGTCCCACCTCCCCTGCGCTGTTATTGGTGCAAAAAAGGCGCCAGGGAAGGTGGGAGGGGAATCGAATTTTGGCGCACTTTACCACGTGGTGTTCGATTCGATTCGAACATGGCGAACACCCTGATATCCGATCGAACATGTGTTCGATAGAACACTGTTCGCTCATCTCTAGTGAAGAGAGAAAGGAGGCTACGGCCTCTAGACAATCTGGAACACTGGCCAACAGAGTGGTAATATCTGGTCCAGAGAGATATACTTGAGTGTCGTCAGCATAGCAATGGTATTGGAAACCATGAGATTCTATGAGTTGGCCCAGGCCGAGGCTGTAGTTGGAGAACAGGACGGATGCTAGGACGAAACCTTGGGGGACCTAAAGAAAGAGAGCATGGCGAGGAGTTAGTACAGCTGAAAAAAAGACGTGTACACGAAGTACAACCAAGGGATGGCAAAGGACATGGTTTCACGGAACAGGGTTAGAAAAACCAGAATTCTATGTAGTAACATAAGCATCAATGTTGTTTTTCTGTAAGACATCTAAGTTTGTCTTGAAATTTTCAGCTGTGACTTCTTTGACCAGCTCCTACGGTGACTATTCCATAGATCTTATGGCAAAGAACTTGTATCTCCTCTAGAAATTGAACCTTTCATCTCCAGATTATTCCAATGAAGGGATTTTGCTATAGATTTAGTTGTCTTCTCCATGGAGCACAACCTCAAGTGAGCTTAAGTGACGTTTTCTTGGCAACCTCTGACCATTGTCTCATGCTTAAGCTTGTCATTCTCTGCCTTCAATGCTTATTGAAGTTCTGCCACGGTAACCCGTCTTCTCCCGTTCTGTAGTACTTGTTGCTATTTACAGTATAGTTTCCATTCTTCAGTCATAGCAAGAAAATCTCATCAGACCATCTTGTCATGAAGCCTTGAGGCTAGACAAGTCCTTGAGAAGCTAACCCCTTAGGGGCTCTGCTTGATCACTTCTTGGTTTGCAGGGAATCTTAAAGGCATGGCCTGGCAAAATATGGGCTGAAGTTATAAAAATAACAGTTTAATGCGCTCAATTCTCCTTTAAATTGCAACAATAAGCAACAAATACCTGACCCAATACCCTGTATATTCCTTAAAATGTTGAAGCATGATACAGACAAGTGTTTACCTTGCCTTTCCATAGTGTGTTACCATCCTGTGGCGTGATATCCTATTTCTGAAGACCACCCTTTACCATGAATCCTACAATGAAATCCACTTTCCATCCCCTGTTTCTCGAAACAGAAACATTATTTCTGAAAGGGGTAATACAGAAAAGCTGATCCTGGGGAATTACAAAACATAGAACCAACACAATTGTCAACAATGCCAAATGCAAATGCTAAAACAATTCTATATATGCCACCAGTTGTATATATAACTCCCATATCCCAAGTATGTTTTCAGCTGGTACTATCTCAGGTAGAACTGTTGCTGCCTCAGTATTGCAAACCAATAGAGGGCGCTCACTGGAATGTGCAAGCCTGTCTTCCCTGATGTAGTTAGGAAGACAGAATTCCAGTGAAATAACCCAATAAAGGCTGCTCCCTTTCGCATCATGCTCGGCTTGTCTAAGCCTCTCACCTCTACCAAGTTATAGTCCTCTTTACATCGAGCTGATGAAATGCAAGTACATCGAAACGGCCGTCCTCGATTAAGAGACTATACCTGGTAATAATCCCAGCGTCATTGCAAAACAAAGGCCTCTTGGAAGGTCGAGCATAATGCGAAAGGGAGCAGCCTTTATTGGGCTATTTCACTGGAATTCTGTCTTCCTAACTACATCAGGGAAGACAGGCTTGCACATTCCAGTGAGTGCCCTCTATTGGTTTGCAACACTGAGGCAGCAGCTGACTTCCTAATTACATCATGGAAGACAGATTTGCACATTCTTCCTTTGCGAAGTGGAGTGCTAAAGGTTTAATAAGTCTCCACACATCTATATGGTGGTCTCTCCCCAAAAAGTGACAATATCCCCTTAACTCAGGTAGAACTGTGATATTGGTGGCATATGTAAGCTGAGAATCTCCTCTTTCATATGACACCAGAAACACCAGAAGAAGGTTCTATATATTATAGTGTCTTGTTTGAAATGGCCACCGTTCAGGATCAGCTTATCCAAATGACTGCAGTACTCCTCCCCACATCAGTCATCCCTGTTATAAGCAGTGAGTGAGGATTTCTAATAAGACTACGGTCATACTAGCGCTGTTTGACCATTTGGGGATCCACTTGAGAAAAGTCTTATAAGCAAGACTTTTCTGTTCAAATTTGGCCCATTGGACCCCATTATCGTCTATAGGCTCCTCAGTTTTTAAGCAGGTTGGGTTTCCATTTTTCGGCTCACCAAGTGGACCTGAAAAACAGGAATCCCAACGCTAGTGTAACAATAGAGAAAGAGGGGAAAGAGAGTGGATTTCTACGCAGGATTTCACAGAAAGGAGCCAAAATCTACTAACAAAGTAATTACATAATGTATCAATCAGTGGCGTAACTAGGAATGACGGGGCCCCGTGGCGAACTTTTGATATGGGGCCCCCCCTTCCCTGACCGACAGCGACGCCGAAGACCTCGACCGACCCCCTCCTATGCATTTCTGCGCGCTCTATTATGCCCCATAGTATTATCCCCCATAGTGGCTCCTGCACACAGTATTATCCCCCATAGTGGCCCCTGCACACAATGTTATCCCCCATAGTGACCCCTGCAGACAGTATTATCCCCCATAGTGGCCCCTGCACACAGTATTATCCCCCATAGTGGCCCCTGCACACAGTATTATGTCCCATAGTGGCCCCTGCACACAATGTTATCCCCCATAGTGACCCCTGCAGACAGTATTATCCCCCATAGTGGCCCCTGCACACAGTATTATCCCCCATAGTGGCCCCTGCACACAGTATTATGTCCCATAGTGGCCCCTGCACACAGTATTATCCCCCATAGTGGCCCCTGCACACAGTATTAACCCCCATAGTGGCCCCTGCACACAGTATTATCCCCCATAGTGGCCCCTGCACACAGTATTATGTCCCTTAGTGGCCCCTGCACACAGTATTATCCCCCATAGTGGCCCCTGCACACAGTATTATGTCCGTTAGTGGCCCCTGCACACAGTATTATACCCCATAGTGGCCCCTGCACACAGTATTATTCCCCATAGTGGACACCCATAAACAATTATTATACTCTGGGGTCTTTTCAGACCCCAGAGTATAATAATCGGAGACCCGGGGGAATAAAAACATAAAAAACTACTGTTTCTTACCTGTCCCCTGGCTCCTATGCTGTTGGCCTCCGCTGCTGTCCTTAGTCAATAACGTCGGATGTCACTTGACCCGGGACGCAGGCTGGGTTCATGTGACGTCAGAGACGTCAGACAACTAGGAAAGAGGCCTGGCCAGGATCATGGAGAGGTAACAGTGTTTTTTATGTTTCTTACCTCTCCTGGTCTGCCAATCATAATACTCGGGGGTCCAAAAAGACCCCCCCCGAGTACAATGATAGCAGCGGTAGCAGCTGTCACCGGGCCCCTAATGTCCTGGGCCCTGTGGCAGCTGCCTCTGCTGCTATGGCGGTAGTTACACCACTGGTATCAAGAACAGTTCTACCTGACAATGAAAAGTTTAGGTGAAGTTTGGAATATTTGTAGGGTCAAAGATACAAAAACATTTTATACATTTACATGGAAGAAAGCAGGTCAATGCGCCGCCTGTACAATGTTGCGCTGAGCGAGTCTTTTAATCATTCCAGACCAGACCGCGGAGGAAATCGCTGACAATTCACCAGTTATTTTCATCTTATTAAGAAGTAATGCAAATAGATTTAAATTAACCCCCGGATAGTTCCAGCTTTACGTAATTCCAGCATATGGCGAGTGAGCAGGTTCCAAGGAAACGCTAGATGCCAAACTTTTCGGAGACATCTTTAGGGGCATCATTATTTCCTCCATTGAATTTACCATATGAATAGGAACAAGTGTTAAATCTTCCTTCCGAGCAGCCTTCAAACGAGACGCATAATACACGACGGTAATTCAAAGGAATGACTAACGTGCTGATCTGGAAATACTATTTTAATACAAATCTTCTCTTTGCACGTTTTATAAAAGGGATTTGATTAAATTTGTAAACACGAACATGAGAAGGGAACATCGGGAAGGCAATTTACTCTTCTGGGTTTATTAGATGAGCTTCAAATTGGAACGTAAGAGCAAGTGCAAATTTGTCAAATGTCATATTAGGGAGTTGTAAATGAAAGGGAGTCTGTCAGCCCAAAAATTCCTCCAAAGCCAATCGTTGTGCTACGTGTGGGTCTTAAGCAGGAGCAAAGACATACTTGTATGATGAAGCAATGCAGGGGAATCATCTTTTTATCCATATGCAAGACATCCTTAAGTGCACTGGGGGCAGGGCTTGATTTGTCAGATTTGCCTACAGATACCACAAGTGCTCTCACTTCCCTATAACATTGCTGTCCAATATCACCCCTTTGACTGTGAAGGGCTGTGTTTATGGCTGTCTATAAGAAAAGTCAGGCTCCACCCCTAATGCACGTAAGACTGATTTGCATATTCATAAAAAGATTATCATCTCCGCATTGCTTTATTGGTTTGTGGTTATGAAGGAATCCTACTAAAGGCCCCCACTAGGTCTGGTTCAGGAGTTATTTTACAGCTGACAGACTCCCTAAGTTTATAGTCATATTAAAGACCCCCTACCTGCCACTATTATTGGATTGGGACCAGGGCTGTTTTAACAAATTGGTGGGCCCTGTGCCAAGATTTCATAAGTGGGCCCCCCATCACTACCACCTAGAAATGCCTGACTTGCACAAATTATAATGGTCCCTCAATGGCCCCCCCACATAGTATAACGCCCCTTAGTGGCTCTCACACAGTATAACAGCTCCCTAGTGGCCCCCCACTGATTCATGTCCCCCCACCTCAGGTTGCACCTATCATGTCCCCCCCATATTGCCCTCACCGTGTCATGGCCCCCTTAGATTGTTCCTACAGTATCATGTCCTCCTCACACTGACATGACCCCCTCAGGATGCCCCCACAGTATCATGTTCTCACCCCAAGTTGCCCCCACAGAGGACACTGATGAGTTGGGGTAGCTTGCACCCACTGTTCTGGACAACAGTACAGCAAATGTAGGACTGTCCTGCTGTCCAAAGGGGGCCCCCGCCACCATAAGTCCCGGTGAAGGTGCACCTCTATGGTTGAAGAAGCCCTGATTTGGACCTGACAGATTCCCTTTAAAAAAACTAATCTGGGAACCGAATCTATTAAGCACTAAAAGTAGCTTTAAAGATTGTCCATGTGGGGCAACACGGTGACTCAGTGGTTAGCAACCTTGCAGCACTTGAGTCCTGGGTTCGAATCCTGCCAGGAACAACATCTGCATGGAATTTGTATGTTCTCCTCGTGTTTGCGTTGGATTTCCTCCCATTCAACAACAAAAAAAAAAAAGACATACTGATAGGAAAAAAATGTGCATTGTGATCCCTAGATGGGGCTCACAATCTACATATAAAGAAAAAAACAAAAGATTGTCCATGAACATGAAAATGGTGTAATGCTTCATTTTTCCTGTGGTGGCGCTGCAGGGATATTGAACACTTTAATAGGACCTATCAACACTTCCATCAACTCCAACTCCGCATCATTTAATAGGAATATTTCACTCATTCTAGTGCAGCTGGATTTTTTTCTCTAGCCTCCCGCCATTTATGAGCAAATAGTGCATTTAGTTTTGGTGCCTGATATGCTAATTAGGCTCTCTACTGTGAAATGGGTGGTGTCATATAAGAAAAGGGGCTGTCAATAGAACCCCTACAGAGCTGGGAAGTGTCAGTCTATTACTAGGCTTAGTGGTCAGAATGAAAATTGCAGGACATTTGTTTAAAAACTACAGATAATGACATGAAAAATGTGGCTCATTTTCTGGTGACACATTCCCTTTAAGTCCCCCAAAACATTAAAATCTATCCGTGTAAGAACTGGTCTGACTTTGTCCATTCTACATTTATATAGATTCCTAGGGTTGCACATTTTTGCTTCTTGCCTTAGACAAGACGTCTTAGATCATCGCTCCTCTTCCTATTTTAGCTGAATAGAAAATCAAAATCCATCAAGCTGGCAGCCGGGGATAGAACTGCACGAACAGGTAGGACGTAGGATTGTTAGCAATGAAAATGTAGAAATTATATTCACATAAATTTGATAAAATATAGCGCCCACGCAATGTCATCCACAATTTATTGTTTACAGCTAGGCTTACATGTGTATTCACAAGAGTCCACTAGGGGGCAGAAGACGACATGTATTATAACACAAGCATACGCAAGCAGAGAGCTGGCCGCAGCAAGAAATAGGACTAGGAGAAGTTAGGAGATCAAAGACTGCAAGGAAAGGTGGAGGATGCGAGTCATTGCCGAGCTAAATATTACGGCTGGATTATTATTTTCTCGTTGCGTCTCACTGTCGCCATGTGTGGGTTTGGATATACAGATGTCGCCATCTTCATCTTAACTAACAACAAACGCCATTGAAAGCAATAGAAAAAAATCAAGTTAACGTGACACGCAACTGTGCATTTAACACAAGAAAAGTCGTGGACTGCAACAACTGTTAGAGCCGGATTTATAGATGCACAAGTTGCACTAGAAATGTCGGGGCCCCAAGTTCATAGTGGCCCCCGCAAAAGAGTACACAGTATTATGCCCCATAGTGGCCCCTGCACACAGTATTATGTCCCATAGTGGCCCCTGCACACAGTATTATGCCCCATAATGGTCCTTGCACACAGTATTATCCCCCATAGTGGCCCCTGCACACAGTATTATGCCCCATAGTGGCCCCTGCACACAGTATTATGTCCCATAGTGGCCCCTGCACACAGTATTATGCCCCATAATGGTCCTTGCACACAGTATTATCCCCCATAGTGGCCCCTGCACACAGTATTATGCCCCATAGTGGCCCCTGCACACAGTATTATTCCTACATAGTGATCCCTGCACACAGTATTATGTCCCATAGTGGTCCCTGCACACAATATTACGCCGCATTGTGGACCACCCATGAACCATTATTATACTGTGGGCTCTTTTGTGATATCAGGGGCCCGCCAAGCCCCCTAATGTCCCGGGCCCTGTGGCAACCACTACCGCAGCTACCCTGTTAGTTACGCCCCTGTCTGTGAGGGTTCCGGGTATTGGACCCCTATAAACCAGATATTGATATCTCTTCTATATCCTCTACATTGTACTTGCATCAGTATTGCTAAGATTATAAAAAGTTTACCGAAAACTTTCCGCTTCAACTACCTGCGCATTACCGATGGCGACATAAATTCCCACATAATTAGATAGTTAATGTAAGGACCGTATTGATCAGCCACGAGCTGCCGCCATGTGAGACGATTAATCCAGAAATGACGTAACGGTGGGCCGCTTCTCCTATCCAGGCAGAGCTGGCGGTTCGCCGTCCGTATATCTAGTTGGGTATATAAAGGTGCAGCCGCTTCTGCTAGGTTAAGATTAAAGGGACGTGTGTGTAGACTAATGCCGGAGCAGAAGCTCTTCAGGGCTCATTGATATGCCCCGCAGAGCCGCTCTCAGACACCTGGAAATCACACGCTGTGCACAACTGACGGCTTTTACGTTGATGGTTTTCGGCATGTAAATGAATGCGAGACGTGTTCACTTTTATCTTCCCTTAGGTTACCCTTAGGCAGGAGACGGCTTCATGACAGAACTTGTAGATATTTAACCAACTGATGGCGGTATTACGTGGACACCAGAGAATCGTCTATGATGAAGAGTTGTCCAGGATTTGGAGCAAAACCGGGGACAGAGCCGTGGCAGGTATAACATAAGAAACTTCGTACTCACCGGTCCCCATAGCTCTGTTGTCTGGGTTAATTTAAATCTCTGCTTATTCTGGGTTTAGGAGTCCAGTGGGCGGTCCTATCAGTACAGGATGAGCAGAGTCCAAGTAGATGTTACCTGAAAAGGTGGTCTCTCCCTAAGGATGGACGTTATCCCCATAATCTGGTCTCTCAGCCTCTCACTTCTACCAAATCAATTCTCTCTAGGCTGCGCTGATGAAGTCCAACCAGACAGAAACGGTGCCGTCCTTAGAGGAGAAATTGATTTGGTTATAACCCCGCATTATGCAGTAAAGACTTCTGGGAAAGTCGGGCATGATGTTCAGGGTGCTTCCTATAGAGGGCGACATAACAGAGGCACTGTCTCCCTGTTTACATCTTGGGAGACAGATTTGCATATTCTTCCCAAGTAAGTAAGTCACTGATGTGACACATTCCCTTTAATTTTAACATATACAGTGTCCTTATCAAGGGATTCTACAGAGATCATATAGCATTTCCTTACAGTGAAGTGGATTAGTCATGGAAATCAATACTGTTATGGGTAGTCATAGAGAATCTGTTCTATAATAAATTATTACTACTGATACCGTATGCTTGCTATATCTGTGTACACATACAATATTAACTGAGATGAATCATGGAAAAGTTCAAGGTACCTTCCGATTTCAGAATTATTAGAACATTGATTTCAGTATAGGAGCCCTGACAGTGTTCTACACTATGTATTATAGATAGGTTCCTAGGAGCCCTGACAGTGTTCTACACTATGTATTATAGATAGGTTCCTAGGAGCCCTGACAGTGTTCTACACTATGTTTTATAGATGGGTTCCTAGGAGCCCTGACAGTATTATACACTATGTATTATAGATAGGTTCCTAGGAGCCCTGACAGTGTCATACACTATGTTTTATAGATAGGTTCCTAGGAGCCCTGACAGTGTTCTACACTATGTTTTATAGATAGGTTCCTAGGAGCCCTGACAGTGTCATACACTATGTTTTATAGATAGGTTCCTAGGAGCCCTGACAGTGTCATACACTATGTTTATAGATAGGTTCCTAGGAGCCCTGACAGTGTTATACACTATGTTTTATAGATAGGCTCCTAGGAACCCTGACAGTGTCATACACTATGTATTATAGATAGGTTCCTAGGAGCCCTGACAGTGTCATACACTATGTTTTATAGATAGGTTCCTAGGAGCCCTGACAGTGTCATACACTATGTTTATAGATAGGTTCCTAGGAGCCCTGACAGTGTCATACACTATGTATTATAGATAGGTTCCTAGGAGCCCTGACAGTGTCATACACTATGTATTATAGATAGGTTCCTAGTAGCCCCGAGAGTGTTCTATACTATGTTTTAAGTATGGTTCATACTGTACTTGTTCATCCCAAAATGAACCGCCGCTGTACCGATACATGAAACGAATCTTGAAAGGTTCACCCATCTTTAGTCTGTATGTCAGTGAAAAAGAGTAACACCTAATAGTAGGATCAGACGACACAGTTTGTTTGTAGTCAGTAACCACGGAGCACTATATAGGTCAGTATAAGAGCTGCATACAAAAAAATCTAAGTAATATTGGGAATTCAGAGTATAAGATAATGCATGGCAATGCATCTTGTTTAGTTTTATATTTCTCTCATGGTTTATTACAGGCAAAGCTTTATATTCATCTCCATCTCGCCTAGACTTTCGAAGAATCCCTTATTTTTGCTTCAGCGCACCGCTAATAGTCACAGTGGATTTTTGCAAACATTTTTCGTAACCGTTTTGTATTTCTACTTGAAATTTCATAGTTGTGCTCGCCGCAAAATATCAAATGAACTAATTCAATAATAACACCAATTTCACTGGATGCAAAATGCAAAAAGCCGTAACTCGAAACGGTATACGGCAAGCACTGCGATCCGTCCCCTGAGCTGGTGTCTGTAATAAGTGATAATGCATTTATTCTGATTAGATTACACCATGCCTCATTTACATGCTACTAAATTATCTATTTGCCAACTTGCTGCTTCGATAACCGAGAACCATGTATCACTGTGTCCGCATTTCATCCCACACATTCTAAGTAGGAAAATTTTCATTTTCCAATCCTCTTTCTGTATGCTTGAAGACCTTTGTTTTGTAATCAGCAGAAATATCAATGAGCCGTAGAAAGTAATATCCAAGTAAGACTTCTTCATCTCGCCCTCTCGGTGCTGGCAGAGCTTGCCGCTGTCTGTGCACCGCTATGTCGGCCAGCAAGAGTAAATTCGGAAACGGTAGTGTACAAGACAGATTGGGGTTGAACTCTGGGGATCTATTATATTTACAGACACGACTCATTTCGGAAGTCGAATTTGTTGCAACTCGTCAGAAAAATGACTACATAGTAATTCTGTAACAATCTCTGTCCATGCCGTACTGATGGCGTCAGGGTGTCTAAGGCTACACTCCATTGACCAGGGGAATGGTGGTGCCCAGTTATCCATTTATTATTGCATTTCATGGAGGAAAAACATAGGAATGAAAAATTCTAAGTAAAAATGGGGTTTTTTTGGAAATTGTTTTTCAAAAAAGTTTGGACATTTTCTAGTCATATTTCCAAAATGCTCTACCCCTAGACTAGCCATGTAAACTGTGGACATGTAAGGGGTTGGGGCGCAAACCGACTACACCAACAAGTTGTGCAAGGCTAAGTATGCACCTCTATCCTCTTTTTATGACCTACCTAAGGAAAGGGTACCCAGATACCCATTACTCGAGTATTGGTTAAGGTGTGGCCAAAGAAAGCATGCATGTTTCCACAACATTCAATGTTACCAATGACTGTAGAGGTAGCAGTTTTTCAGCCACAAAGTGGTTAGCAGCAGTTGCTCAGTTGCGACAAGGATCAATGACAGCAGTTCGACTTTGCAGCTCCTATAGGTCGTACATCTCAGACATGTCTGGTTTTGCCCCACTAGTCTATGGACAAATTAAAGCTCAGTTCCATAATTACATCACGCGGAGCTCTGGATGGAAGACCCCAAAGGCATGGTAAACCCCCCATATATAGGACTAGACTTCCCGGAAAGTCCCAGATTGAAGAAAGTGTAATGAAAACACAAATAAAGTGGCAGTGTTACATAATCCAGTGCAAGAAATTATAGCATGTACAGATGTAGCAATTGTTAACATTATAGGTGTATCGCATTAACACAATCCTATTGCAATGATAACTTGTGCTGCAGGAAATTCATATGAATTGCCAGGTATTCCCTGTCTGCATTCATACTGAAGAGTCTGCCCAACAATTCACATGAATTGCTGGGCAGTGGTTACTTCCTCCCTCCTCTCATTATCACGGTTTTCTTGGTTTCTGCCTGCTGTAATTCTTTATGGATGACCCAAAGAGGTGAGGGAAGGTGAGTAGAAATGTTTTTTTTTTTTTTTTTTTTACACCCCTCCCCCCGGGCCTTCACTTATTATACTCGTTGTCATACTGGCATATGTTTTTGGTTTTTTTAATTAACAGAGTATCTATGATGTATATGTGTTTGTTATGGTTCTGTGTGTATATATAAAAATAATAATGAACACAACCAGAAACGCTAAGCTGCAGAGCACTGCAGCGAGGTCCACAAGCCCAGATGGGCAGCTGTATGTCTGAATATGAACCACCAGTTAAACTGCACTGGCAGTAATGTTGTGCGGCACCAATGTGAACAGGCTGCAACAGACTCTCTCCAGTTAACTTCACTGGGAGAGCGTGCCTATGTATAGCAGTTGAGTGAAGTCAAATGAAGCTTTGCCAGCACCTGCTAATTACAGCAGAGGAACCAGGCCCTAGCATATGCTTCACTCTGCTGCACAAACAAGACTGCCAGGAGTTAACTTCACTCCTGGTCAGTCACACAAAACACTCCTTAACCCGCTAGGAGCTATACAGCAGTTAGACAAGGAATAGGCTTACTAATTCCCACTGGCAGAGACAAGGAATTCTAACTTGGTCCCTAGACAGCTCCTGCCATTGACTGGAACCTGGCCCTAACCTCAAAGTATTTCTAGTCAAAGTGTGAGCACCGGGCGGGCATCAGCTCACACTATATAAAGGCTAGTCCCCGCCCAACAGGGGCGGTGGCATGACGTCACCGATCATGCTCAGTATGGCCAAAATGGGACTTAGCCTCTGAGCGGCTCCAAATGTCTGAGCATGCTCAGTGGGCCGAAAGCTGGACTTAGACTCCAGACACCTCACTGGACAACGCCGAGGTTTGGATTGGCCCACAGGTGGCGCTATGCACTGGACGGGAAGCCTGCGGGACCCAATCCTAACAGTGTTTCGTGTTGGGAAGAGACTTAGGGTGGCCATTGGATAAATATTGGCCAAATTCAACAATTTTGGTTATCTAATGTGTATGTGTCCAGGTCCTGGAAGAAATTGAATCTCGAGTGATATAGTCAACACCTGGAAGTTGCATACTCTTATACTCAGTATGAAGGTGTATATGGGGAGATATAGCTGTCATCTGACGGCCATCTGAAGTGTATGGCCCGGCCAGCTTTACTTATGGTGTATGCTGAAGAGACAGTAACTAATGACTGTTTGCACAACATACATTGACATTTGTATGTCATAAGTTATATATGAGAATACAAAGTAATCAGCATGTGATAGATGATAAGAAAGGAAAGTTTAGACAGGATTAGACCATCATTTGTCTAGATGATCCATCAATAACATTGATGAAGTGTCTCTATAATCAGGATGTACACCATAGAGTAATGAAAGAAGAAATCATAATACAGTCACTTTGTTATAGTAAGATATTTATTGTATCAAATCACTAACATTAGCCATGGATTTCCCAATGCCCTAGAACCCCCTGGTGACGTACCTCCTTTGAGAAAGAATGGAATGAGTTATGTTGAAAGATAATATATATACGACCCTTCTTTCCCCCGGGGAGAGTTTGGACACCACCATATACAAATTCGAAATTATTGGGTTTGGCCAACATTCATCTAATAAGAGTGGACAACTTTAGGTTTGTACATAACAGAAGCTACCACAACCTGATGGATCCATCACACAATGTATTTCATTGGATTGCACAGACATCTTATCCCATTAAACATGACAGAATCTGCTTAGAAATCTGCTCAGATAAGATAGCCATTGGTCAAACACTCCATTATCTTGTCTGCCATATCATATGCATGCACTGTTCACTTGTAGTAGGGCTACATTCATACTTAAAGGGGTTGTGCCATCTCAAAGATCCTATCTATACTGGTAACTTATGTAAATTGAAGACTTTTCCTAAATGTATTGCTTTATAAATGCTGCTTTGTTTGCCTGCTATGTGAACTTATTCCTCCCATTGTAAACACAGCATTGCAATAACCACCAACCTGTGCCCCAGTGGATATAGGAATGGAGTGGCGATGACAATCTTTGGTGGGCAGAATATGTTGACACCTTATAAGTAATGGGATCGTATCTCTGTATGTGTGTGCTTATGTATCTATATGTGTGTTCAGGCTACCAAAGACTAAGGGGTTATCATAGAACATTGTGCTATGGGGTCCCTTGATAATTTTATTACGCTCTTGTTTAGGATTATCCATTTTCCAGTTCATAGTGCAATATTAATCTGCCATCCCTCAGCGGTGTGGATGTGATGGGTACACTTTAATGAACCCAATCTCTCCGTATTACTGCAATATCTTATTGGACCGTTCACTACTGATGCGTAACAAAGACATTCCAACACGGAGAGCGCATTATTCATCTTGAACATTTTCTAATAAGACAATAAAGCATGAAATGTCAGAATTCACATTTATTCCTATGGGCTGGTGACATTTTCAGGAGAATCACGCAGCAGATACACATGGCCCAAAACGTACTGAAATAATCGTACCGGAAAATGAAGGGTGCGCTGAGGATTCGGAGAAAGATTACAAGGAGACACCATAAACATCATCTTCAACGTGGTTCAATGTCTTATGTGTAGACCACAGCGAGGAACAAGATATAAGATGTTGGTTTTGCTGTAGGGTTTTGATGTTTTTCAATTCACAGCTCTGTCTATCTGCAACTATTAGAAGGATTTTCTGGGATATAAAAATCAATGTGGCCAAAAAAAGAGAAAATGGCGAAATTTGTAATAGATTGATGTGTTCATCCTTATCTTTCCTCTTGGCTGGATATGTCTGGATAGGTGTCAAGAAATGACAGGTTATTCAGAACAATGGGATTTTCTGATACTCTGCCCAGAGATGTCTATTCTATATGTCTAGTCTATGACAGGAAGTGTTATCATAGTGCAGGTGAAAACAAGAAGCCTAAACATCAAGGGAGAATCAAAAACTGGATCCTTGGATATCCTGGAAAAATGTTTTTGGTAATTTTTGGACTCTTCCTCTTTATTTTGTTCTCGTGCCCCTTAAAGCCAAAAACTCTCCGCAAATCTTCGTATCAAAGAGATGAAAGAGCTACAAATGAAATAGTAAAGTTTATATAACCAAAATTATCCGCACATGCATAATATATGAAAGCTTTGGCGCTTTTATTCTGTGACATCAAACAATTCCCAAGCTATTTGCCACAAAAAGGATTTTATGAACTTAAAACGGCTTTTGTGCCATCAACTAAAGGTGAAAGCTCAATAAGAGGAAAAATGTATCAAGCAGATGGCTGTAACAATGTGTAGCTGTTAATTATGGAAAATTGGTTCTTTAGTAACGGTGTCAAGTTTAATAAATGTATACTTCAAGCTCAAAATATTCAGACGAACTTTTCTGATCCCATCCAAGCTAAATATAGCTCCAGTGAAGAGACAAGTAACTAAAACCTCATTACTCTCAATCACCGCCATCACGTTACACTGCAGCCATGTTTGTCTAATGATTTGTATGGAAATGCTTGCTTTTTAAGGAGGGTAGAGATGAAGGAAGGAGGAGAGGAAGGAAGGAAAGAAGAAAGGAAAAGAGGGAGGAAGGGATGAAGGAAGAAAGGAAGGGAGAGATGAAGGAAGAGAGAGAAGGAGGAAGAAAGGAAGAGAGGAAGGAAGGAGGAGAGGAAGGAAGGAGGAGAGGAAGGAAGGAGGAGAGGAAGGAAGGAAAGAAGAAAGGAAAAGGGGATGGAAGGGATGAAGGAAGAAAGGAAGGAAGGGAAAGATGAAGGAAGGGAGAGATGGAGGAAAGATGGAAGAGAGGAAGGAAGGGAGGGAGGAAGGAAGGAAAGGAAGAAGGAAAAGAGGGAGGAAGGCGTGAAGGAAGAAAGGAAGGAAGGGAGAGAAGAAGAGAAGAAGGAAGGAAGGAAGAGAGGGAGGAAGGAAGGAAAAGAGGAAGGGAGGAAGGAAGGAAGGAAGGAAGAGAGGGAGGAAGGAAGGAAGGAAGGGAGGAAGGAAGAGAGGGAGGAAGGAAAGAAGGGAGGAAGGAAGAGAGGGAGGAAGGAAAGAAGAAAGGAAAAGATGGAGGAAGGAAGGAAGAGAGGAAGGAAGAAATGGAAGGAAGGGAGAGATGAAGAGAGAGAGGAAGGAAGGAAGGAAGGAAGAGGAAGGAAGGAAGAGAGGAAGGAGGGAAGGAAGGAAGAGAGGGAGGAAGGGAAAGATGAAGGAAGGGAGAGAGCAAGGAAGGAAGGAAGAGAGGAAGGGAGAGAGGAAGGAAGGAAGGAAATAAAGATAAGAAAGGGAACAAGAAAGGGAGAGGGGAAGGAAGAAAATATGGAAACAATAGGAGAGATGAGGGAAGGAAGACAAAGAAAGGAAGTTTGATATGTAACATTTCATACTGTACCAAGAGGCAGCAAACTCATAGATAGGTAGATAGATAGATAGATAGATAGATAGATAGATAATAGATAGATAGGAGATAGATAGGCGATAGATAGATAGATAGGCGATAGATAGATAGATAGATAGATAGATAGATAGATAGATAGATAGATAGATAAAACAAAAAGCATGTGTGGTAAAGACTGAAAAAGAATAAGGGAAGAGATGGAAGGAAGAAGGAACATAGAGATAAAGAGAATGAGGTAGGCGGAAGGAAGGCAGAAAGCAAATAAGGGAAACAGTGAGGAAAGATAAAAGGGACAAAGAATGGTGGAATTAGGAGAAAAAACAAAAGGAAGAATCACGTGTGTCCATATCACCTTACATTCACTAATCCTGTATAGATGGAGGGTGGACCTCAGGATCACATCCTGTGCTGGGCCAAGGTACCACAATCTGACCCTTCACACTGACTATTGGCAAATGGAATGGGGCAAACGTTAGCTTTTCCTACTGTCCTGAAGGTTATGGAGAACATGATACATAATGCAGAAGGAAGATGGAGCAAAGTTTAAATTGGCAATTAAAAAGATAGAATGTAGCATTTTGTGCCAAGTTAAACCTTGTTATATCTATACATAATATATATGACAGTATATAATATAGAAACAGTCCCTGTGATATGTAACACATGATATGTTTGACCATTTTTATTTCTTTTTTAGATTTTTTTAATGTAACAATACTTATTAACCAAAGTGCAGAACCTCTTTTAACACTGCACCACTTGTATGGCCCCTTTAACCATAACAATACCGTGTACGGAGCTGTGGCCCCCTCTTTATAGGATCACCCGCGCCTTTTAGCTTTCGTACTACTTGCATTTAGATTTGGAATTTCAATTGTTCTCCCTAAACCATTCATCGTTCCTATTTTATTATGCCCTATAAAAGAAGTGCCGATAAATCACAAAGCTCAAATGCCAAGCCATTATTCAGTCAGCCCTCTCTGCTAATTCATGACAGTAATATTTTCATATGCAAAATCGTCGAAATTTGCATAACTTGCCCTCATTCCTATAATAAAATCTTCCCAGCCAAGCCCCCGTCCTAAATAAAAGAGGGTGATAAAGTGTCATTGTGATCTGAAATGGTTGAGCTAGAAGTTGTGGTATGTGCCTATTGTAGAGGACGATGTGATATACAGGGGTGAACGAACCATATGTGTGACTATACAAGGGCTCAGTGGGTAAGGGATCTCAGTGTCTATTAGATTGTATGTAGAGATCTGATCTACTGGTGTAGCCATGGGAGGGAAGGGTGGTATTTATTTTGCTTGTATAGCGCCATCATATACTTCATTGCTTTATATACTGCATATTGCCAACGCTGTCCCATATAGGGCTTACAATCTAAATTCCCTATCAGTATGTCTTGGAGTGCGGAAGGAAACCCATGCAAACACAAGAATAACAGGGGGCCCTAGAAGACGAGACCCACTTCCTGCTACACTGCACCAAATACTCAGCTGTGAGGGCCGTCTACTACCAAAGACTCTCTGCCCACATCCCAGACTTCATATCTGTAGATGAGAAGAGGAAACTCTACATCCTACTGGGAGAAGAAGAGGCCACTGTGAAGATCGCTGCCCAATACGTGTCCAGCTGTCACCAAACAAGAGGAAGATGAGACTCCATGGACTGTTATATTTATCCCAATACACCCACCCCACCCCCACCTCCCCATATAGCGGTCACCAACTAAGAGGAAGACGAGACTCCACGGACTGTTATATTTATCCCAATACACCCACCCCACCCCCACCTCCCCATATAGCGGTCACCAACTAAGAGGAAGACGAGACTCCACGGACTGTTATACCCCAAACAACCCCCCCCCAAAAAAACCCAACTCCCCCTCCCCCCCACTTTACTAGCTTTGGCAATGCCAAATATCTATTCGGACGTGCCAATAAAGCTTGTTTGATTTGATTTGACATACAAGCTCCTTGCAGATGATTTCCGAGTTGTGACACCACATATAACCTGTGGATAGGTGTGATGCTGTTTTTGGAAGAAATCCACCATGTTTTTCTAATCCTTGACAATGAGCAGGTCATACTTGATGGTTTGAGAGCAGTAGTTGTCTCAATGTGATATAAGCAAAAGGACAAATCCAACAGCTTGGTGGGAGTCCAGCTTTAGCTTGGGAGTCCGGCTCTCGGCACCTCACCGATCAGCTATTGGATGAGACCATTAAATCGGTCTATGTCCACATTAAAAAAAAAAAATCAAAATCAAAAATCCTTATACTTAACTAGAGATGAGTCTCATTGGACTCATCACTGGTGAGGTTGGATAAGTTTAGTGTCCCAGGTCATCTTGACTTTTTCTGTATAACGAGATGCCAACCAATTTAGTTGAATAACCCCTTTAACATAAATCATGAAAAAGTCTATTAAAAAAATCACGGATACAAGGTAACCAACGTACCTAGAAATTCGTAGGTGGAAACTTTAGAATAGCGGCATTCTTGGTTCACTAGGTGTGGGTCACCAGTCCACCATGTTGATGACGGTTGTCTACTTGTCTATGACTTTTCTTAACTTGTGACCATCACAAAACATACTTGTTAAATCTAGAATTATAATATGGGGGTAGAAATCTGACAAAAAGTTGGTCGTGTCAGTTTAATATCTCTGTATTATGTGACAGAACTTTTTTGACATATTGTAAGTTTGTGTTTCATGTAAGAGACAACTTCTCGAGTTTATGAAAATACGAACGATCAAGAACCAGTTCTGTCCTCAAGCCATTACATATGAAAGGACGCGTCCATCTTGTCAGGGGCACGGATCCTTTTGCGAGTTTGTTAATTTACCCACCTGCAGAACATGAAGCATTGATGTTAGTATCTGTGCGATGGTAAACACAAAGAATGGGGAATTGTCCATCCTCGCAACAGCATGAGCCAGATCAAATAGAGAATGAGCGTTCTGTATCAACTGCTTACAGCAGCATTATAATACACCGTATAGCAGGGCGCCAGCATGGGGCATACACAGGATCTGAAGCATTCTTGGCAAGCGTAAGCAACCATTAATGTAAAATGAAAAAAAGGTAAATATTGAGGGTAAAGGAAGACGTAGGGAAATGCGCTCTAAGATTTGGCAGATCGAAATAAAAATATGGAATGTGGAATTTGTATATATGTTAAAGGGAGTCTGTCACCTGAATCCAATAAATCAACCCAGCCCTGCAGATAGATAGTTTAGTGTCACCAGAACCAGTATATCACCCCAGCCCTGCAGATAGATAGGTTACAGTCACCAGAACCAGCATATCACCCCAGCCCTGCAGATAGATAGGTTAGTGTCACCAAAACCAGCATATCACCCCAGCCCTGCAGATAGATAGGTTAGTGTCACCAGACCCAGCATATCACCCCAGCCCTGCAGATAGATAGGTTAGTGTCACCAGACCCAGCATATCACCCCAGCCCTGCAGATAGATAGGTTAGTGTCACCAGACCCAGCATATCCCCCCAGCCCTGCAGATAGATAGGTTAGTGTCACCAGAACCAGCATATCACTCCAACCCTACAGATAGGTTAGTGTCACCTAAATCAAACAGTGCTTTTCTCTGTTCCTGAGATATTGCCTTTTAAGTCAATATGGACTATGAGATCTTTGGAGCATTGAGGGTATTTCTGTTGCTCTAAAGAAGTAAGTGGCCACAGCCTTGGTGCTTCTAAGAACTTATCTGCATATTAATAAAACAGCAATATCTTGGGAATGATTTGCAAGGGGAAAAACCATTTACTTCAAGTAACCCTAACCTATCTATCTGCAGGGCTGGGGTGATATGCTGGTTCTGGTGACACTAACCTATCTATCTGCAGGGCTGGGGTGATATGCTGGTTCTGGTGACACTAACCTATCTATCTGCAAGGCTGGGGTGATATGCTGGGTCTGGTGACACTAAGCTATCTATGTGCAGGGCTGGGGTGATATACTGGTTCTGGTGACAGTAACCTATCTATCTGCAGGGCTGGGGTGATATGCTGGGTCTGGTGACACTAACCTATCTACCTGCAGTGCTGGGGTGATATGCTGGTTCTGGTGACACTAACCTATCTATCTGCAGGGCTGGGGTGATATGCTGGTTCTGGTGACAGTAACCTATCTATCTGCAGGGCTGGGGTGATATGCTGGTTCTGGTGACAGTAACCTATCTATCTGCAGGGCTGGGGTGATATGCTGGTTCTGGTGACACTAACCTATCTATCTGCAGGGCTGGGGTGATATGCTGGTTCTGGTGACAGTAACCTATCTATCTGCCAGGCTGGGGTGATATGCTGGTTCTGGTGACCATAACCTATCTATCTGCGGGACTGAGTTGATATGCCAGGTTCTGGTGATAGACTCCCTTAACTCAGAAGGGAGACGTATAAGAGCTTCCTATATACAGGTATACCTTATTCCTTTTGAAGCTACTCTTGGAAGTGCTGGACCTCAGGATGAATGCATGGGTAATGAAGCTAAGGTTTGCTCATTGGACTCACCTCTAGGAAAGTATAAAGGTTAATTGATGTTTATTGCCAACTTCTGGGCCTTCTGTTAAAATACTTAGTAGTCCATGGATATGGGACTCAGCCGATCCCAAGAGTTTTGGAAACTTCACAATGAACCTGGGTTCTTACAAAATGGCGCCCATCTTTGCTACAAACCACATGGAATCCTCAATCCTGACTTTTGCTAAGTTCTTACAATGCCCCTGACCATAACCCATAGCTTACTGGCATCTCCATTACTTCTTAATCTACCAAAAAGTAGAGCATACTTTGCAAAAACTGGAATTATTAGGGTGGAGATCTGGCAAGTCTAAACCGATAACGCTTCTAGCACTTCTCATAGCCATGTCCATCTGGTTCTCCGTCCATGTGCTTGGAAACCACACAACACTCCCTTGGCCATTGAAGATGCAAAAGAACTGAGCTCCTGTAATTTTGCTAAACAACTACCATACATTAGAGTCGCGTTCACTGGAGTTTTCGCCTTTACAGTTTTATTGTTTATGAAATGTGTAACTCAGGAAATTACGGCAGAAAGCAATTATAACAATGAGACATCTATATCGTAAGTGGTTCTGACATTCAATTTCCAAACTGTGCTATGTCTTGAGCTTTCTCGCTGTCATCCTGAGCTGTGGTTTTCAGGAACTCTTACAGGTGAAGATGAATCATCTCCGAGTGATGAGAAATGAAGCAGGTACATCGTATCGCTGGTGCTTGTATTATGGCGTGATTTACGGGCTGACTTATTTCCCGGGTTTAGTCTTCTATGGCGGTATTATTACTGGATTTGCTTGTGATGTTTAATTCTATGATGGCGGAGTAAATATAGCATAGGGTAGATGAGACGTGTTAACACACAAACTTATCAGACATTTCCCCCTTCTTACTTTTACAAGTCTGGATCTTGCTGTCAGGCAGCCAACTGCAGAAGGAGCCTCTCCCCACTGTCTGTAGTCTTGGGCTAGGAACATTTAGAGCTACCCACAAAATTAATGGACATGTTCCAAGTTATTCTTGGTGCTCCGTTCTACAATCCTGGTCCCCATTATTTCTGGTGTTGACCATCTCTAAGTGGAAAGGCCACATAACCCCTGAGGCGTCAGAGGTTGTTGGACTGGTGACATCACTGTTAACAGTCTCTCACCAGTAGATGCCGAGGCCATTGATAGGCCTCAGTGGTCATGTGAGCTTCTCCATTTACATTTTGGTTTGGAATGAAAAACAGAGGACAAGGATCGGGACTGTACAATGGCATGCCAAGGATAGGCGAGTATCACTTTTTTGTGTTAGATCATCCCTGTCCGCTCCTGAATTTGGAATGTTTGCTCGAGAACCCCTTTAATTACAGTTTCCAATTATAACAGCAGAATTATGAGTTCTGCTCTAGACTATATGGCAGGATAGAAACTGAAGTCTATACAAAATGAATTCAAATATGTAGTGTAATGTTTCATGCGGTATAAACTATATACAGGCTATATCTATGTGTCAATGATAATATTATGGACATACCCATTAAAGGATTATCCACAACCATTGATTTTGGATTGGTATGGGTTGATCTCTAAAAATCTAAAAATGAGCTGTTTTTAATGTACTGCACCCTGTTAAATATTTACTTGGTGCCAGCAGGTGAATACAAGTGATTTTGTAATATATCTTATTTAAGACATATATTTCTCAATTTTGTAGGCAGTGTTTCTCTTTATGTAGAAGTCTATGGAGAAGGGAGGAGGAGCAAAATGGAAAAGGCACACAGATGACAGCAGCAGATAAACTGCTACAGTGTGAGTGAGAGAACGCTTCTGACTCTGCTGTATTTTTCAAGATAAGACGAATACTGTATAGAATGAGGTAATGCATCAATTTTTAGCCGCCTCCTCCCCCTTCCCTTTCCATAGACTTCTGTGTGTATGTAGATGAATTCTATGCAGATAAGATTAAAGATCAAAAGGAAAGGAGCTCCCTACCGTAATGAGTGGAAAGGGAAACAGATATCTTTAATAAGATATATTACAAAGTTTCTTATATTCACCTGTACTATTCGTTTACATACAGTTGTTTTATAACTAGATGAGCACTTTAATACATTACATGGCATTGAACTGAACAGTATATAAATACATTTAATGTTATCATCTAGTTTATAGCTTGGTAGCATGCACAAACCCAACTTGCGGTCATTGATTTGATGCAGATTTAGGTTTGGAGTCAGCCCCGAAATCCATGTTAAATGGTGGAAAAGACCCTTTAAGAGAAATCCTGATCACTGCGGGTGAGTAATAGACCTAATAGTATCACTTATTACCCACTTCCACTTTGACTGGTTTCTGGAAATCTATGTATTTATTCCAGCATAGCCCCGGGGTCATGCATATACATTTTACTTGTCAATTATGGCAGTATTCATCCGCAGATTTGCAGGGTAATGTGTGCTGAGAATTTCTTCTGTATGAAGATCTCTCCTTTGTACCTTCTCCGTTCGCCGCAGACACATTTGTCACCGTTATGTCATATTGGTAATCAAGCCATTGCCTAAGAGCACAAACTGCAATCAATGTAATTACATTCCAGGGATGTTCACAAGACGTCTTACATTGCTGGAGCTTTACTTGAAAGTGTTGAAGTGTTTTATTTCCCACAGTAGTTAGTTCCAGGTGCCTGGATTCAGAGAGCTCAAATGCTACAAGCGTTGTGTGTACTGGCGCTGATGAGTCTCCGATACTTGGCGCACACTTTGCTTCTTTATTCCTCTTCGGAGCATTATTATGTTATCTCCACAATCCCAAGGACACTACTGTTTAACACTTTCAGGGTCGGTTATTTTGTGATATCCACTTTAAGACGACGAGGGAGTCCTCATTGGAATGGATCCCTACCCTCCAGGACAAGGCAATGTCAACCTTTAAGTGGTGTCTATCATACACCACTCCCATAGGCATATCATTATGATAGAAACCAAGATAATTAAGGGTTAACAATGGTATATCGGCCCTTTGTTTTCCCGTCGCATTGATGATAGTGAGGCGCTAGTCCATCACCCCATTGTCTTACCCTATAGTTACACGACCATGGTACAAAACCAAAGGGTGCCCAATTTCATGGATCCAGATTTTGCTCCAAAGTAAGGTAGAAGTATAAGAACTTCCTATACATACATTTTCTATTCTTTTTGTAGCCATTTTTGGCTTTGGCTCAAACAATTGCATAAATAAAGGTGCGTTTCCGCAACGTGGGGCATTAGCCTAAACTTGACTGTCAAAAAATTGGTCAAGGAATAGCCCCCATTCACATACAATGTATTTAATGCAGTTTAAGAATGAATATAGGATTAAGCCCTATTCACATAACCTTGATTGTGTTTTTTTCAGATAAAACAACCTTGGTTAACAAAGGGTGTACACAAAGGTGCTCACAAATCACAACTGAACAGAAACATAGCCCCGTAATAGTAAAAATACAGGTAATGGGGTACTGGCTATTAATCCCCACTAAAGGTGTTAGCCAAGCCGATAACCTCAGCAACCCATGTCAGGAGTGTATGAGCCACCGCCCCTCATTCACAATACACCAGAGCACAGGTTATGTTAAACAGCCATCAATATGGCTCCCTATAAGGCCCTCAATATGTCCCCCCCCCCCCCCCGATACGAAGGTTCATCAGGAGAGCATACTTAGTAAAATGGTAAGCCGATCTATAGGATAATGTAGATAAAACTGCAAATCCTGGTGCCCTGAAGGTGGACACCAGTACTAGTGAGACTGGTCACTGAAGAAAGCCTGCCTTATGTAGCTTCTAAACCCCGCCCCATGACCCACCCACTCGATGACATCATCGGATGCAGTCAATCAATGCACCACCCCTCCCAGTCCTGGAGTCTTGTCTGACACCAGGCCTAGTTTACCATAGCAGCAGTGACGCTACCCCCCGTTATATGGCTTGGTACCGGTTAATAGAATAGAGAGAATCAAGATGACACTCAGCCGTATTACAAAATCCAAATGTCGTATGCCGATACAGCAAGGAGTTATAGTAAATATAAGATAATGATACGCAGATGATAACATGCAATAGTGTGAGAATCACAAAGCTATAAACATGATATCGCCCCCCCCCCCAATACAGCATAGTGAATAAATATTATGCTTATTAATAATGACAAATCAGATTGTCAATAATATATCAATCACGCTATATCATTATATACCCATGGTCATAGATGTAGCATCACAGAATAACCTCCCACAAAACACCCCCCCCCAAAAAAAAAAAAAATGATCAGACGGGGACCAAATGATATTGGATGGCCCCTAGCACAAGGGCTACAGTGGATATAGAGTAATATAAAAGAGCAATATTATACAATAGTGTATGTACCAAATAGTATAAACGTGACAAAGTATCACACATGCTATAGAGAATAATGACGAGATGCTATGCTTCTTAATAATACCTTGTCAAACCATCTCACAGCATACATATATATGATAGATGATAGATGTATTATTATAAACTAGCTCCCCACTGTAAATGGCGTATATAAAGAAAGAACAGAATACCGGGACCTAAAGATATATAACGGTCCTTATCACAAAGAGTACTTAAAGAGATCTAAATAAACAGAGTCAACGAGACAGAGTCATTCAATGCACGCGGCTTTAAGCACCGAGACTGGAATATCCATCTTGTCTCATGTTGCAACATAATCGATTGGTTCACCGGTTCCAGACCCTGGAATTTGAGACATTTAGGGTTACCCCCATGATACCCCCAGACGTGATTGCAAAGTGTTTTGTCCTCTTGATGTGTAACATACTCCACTGATCCAAAATTCTGTGTCTAAACTCCCTTTTATTCTTGCCGATATGGTTAAGGGGACAGATACAACCAACAGCACACACTACGCCAGTGGTACGTCATTTAAAGGTTCCTGTAAGGACTCTCTTCTCAAACCATGTACGCCCCCTTTGAATGGATGCAAGATGGCTGTGGGTTAAAATGTCCCTCAGATTTTTACCCCTGTGATAAGTCACAGACGGGTAGTGACATACCAAATCCTTCACATCTGGGTCCATGGTTAAAATATTCCAATAGGGTCTTAGGATATCCATAACCCCCTTGGTCCCCCTGGTCAAAGTTAGCTGCCATACGTTTAATTTCCCTCAAAAGATGAACCAGGTATACCCGTGTGCAGAACCTCCCTTCAAGATCTTTAGCTTTGTTATGGAAATCCCCAAGGTCCGAGCAATTTCTATGTACCCTCATAAACTGTCCATTGGGGAATCCCAATGGGTGGTAACTGTCCCATTTCAGTAGGCCATTTGTGGCCGTCTCCTTCCAATATCACAAAGTTTCCAAATCACCATGAACATTTATGGTGATATGGAGATCCAAAAATGTAATTGAGTGTGGAGCAATCGATGCCGTAAACTGCATGTTAATGTCATTCTGATTACGAGCCCCCACAAAGTCCCAGTGTTCATCACTAGGGCCGGTCCATGGAATCATGACATCATCTATGTACCTTACCCATTATGAGATGCATCCGGTCCACCTATCAAACTCTTCCAAGAAGACCAGGCACTCCTCCCACCAGCCTAAAAAAAAGTGCCCGTCAAAAAAGAAAAATACCTTGTTAGAATAGTAGAATTGTAATAGTTCCATCACAAACTCATTGTGGGAAGCCAGTTAGACTGTCCTAGATTGTAAAAATTTTTTGTAAACGCCTTTAACCCTACTTAACTGCACCATCTGAATTCACCTTTAGACTTTGTTTAGGGGGTTACAGAAGAATCTGCACATTGACAAACACCAGGACAAGTTAGGCCATTGTCTAATAACAGATTCTAGGACATTCCTTAGCATAGCAATCGTCTAGTAACAGATTGTAGGATGGACAAAGCATAGCAACAGATTCAAGGCCACGGTCTAGTAACAGATATGAACACTATATGGAATGTCCTTTGTTTCTCTCTGAAGAGACCGCAGACTATAATACCACAGCCATTTTTGTGTGTCCAAACTAATTCGCCATTTGTTCCTAACAATTTGGAATTTTCAGGTCGAATCCGGTTTATTACAAACGATTCTCCCATCTCTAGTGATGGCATTGAATTTGTTAAGCAGTGTCTTAGAATCTGTTATTTGACAATGGCCTGGAATCTGTTACTAGCAGAGGGATGACGCTTCATTCTTTCCCCGATCCACAGAGTGCCCCATAAATGTCGGAGCAGCCATCTTTCCTGGGCAGCATTCCAAGACATTGGACATCTTCGGTATTCAGCAGATATAAGCCTTGTTACATAGGGAAGTGTTCATTTCTATCGGATTATTTTTCCAGCTAGAAGCTCCCATCGTCTCCTACAACTCTTTGATATCCCCTTATGGGAAATAGCCGCCCTTTAGAAATCAGCTGAGGTATATCGTGTCCTGACACAAGTCTGATATTTAGACAAATCTCTTTAATCTGTACTTGTGCAAGAAAGTTGGAAACAAGCACGAAGTCGGCGATCATAAATATTCTGCGGCGTTCCCGCCTGTATCGGGCGCCGCAGAGTGGATTTCGTTTTATCTCTCCTCTATTATGGGACTATTTTTTTTCCTCCGACAATTGTCTGCATCCAATAATGTTTGCTCTTGGCTCGCAGCATTGTTGTGTGTTTAATACTCCGCTCCTCCATCTTGAGGTGAAACTGATTAATGGAAAGGGACTGAGAAAGAGATCTGTTGAGAAGGGATGGCAGATTCTTCAGCTCGTGAAATAAGAGCCTTCCCATTCTTTACTGTAAAAGTCGGCGAAAGTGAGAAGAAGAGTAGCTTTGTTACTTAGTTATAAGTGACACCATATAATAGCTTTCCTTCCCTATCACAAATTGCATCTTTGGAGTTACAGAGCCATGTTTTATCCTTCAGAATGGGAAGTAATAGCAGAAGGTAATACGTTCTCCTTAAAGGTCGGAACTTTTGCGGATGGCGATGCATCTGATTTGTTATTTTCTATACGTTTAGGGCTCAGAATATACGGTACTGTCCAAAAGCTTAAGGCAGGTATGGAAAAAGTGCCGTAAAGGGGCACCTGTTTTCACAGATCTGCCATACATTACATGTATAATGGTCATGTGAATAATACCCATTCACTGACAAAGAATTTAAAATCCGTGACGTACGTCCAAAAAGTGGATGTCATACGGCCATCAATCCCTATCGTGTGAATGTAGCCTTAGAGGGGTTGTCCGGGATAAAATGATAATGTAACTCTAAACTAAACACCCTCCCCCCACCTAAATTCTAACTTACTTAAAAAAAATGCATATTTGCCCAGATTGCCCCAGGCACATTTTATAATTTCCAGTGAAGTTGCCTTTCCCTGTTTCTTGAAATGAAACTGTCACGGAGCAAAGGTATACGTCTTCCTCCGGATGGTCTTTTGAATCAACACGGACGCAAGAGGTCGGGAGACAACAGCAATTTATTGTAATCCACAAAGTTAGTAGCCGGCGGCGGTCACATCAACCGTAATAACAATAAGTCCACAGAAGTCACAATCCAATGATAGCTTTGGCTCCTTGGTCCTGTAACTAAATCCTGGCTCTCTACAGAGCTGTGCACAGGCCGGCTAACACATACTAACTGCTAACTACAACTATATACTAAGACTGTTACACCTATATCTGTGGGTGGGAAGGGCTGAGTCACAGATCCAAGGAGAGCAGACTCCCTGTCTACTATGGACAATGCACCGTCCAACATCTTCATGGGGACACAATCAGATTATCTCCACTCATTGTCCTCACTGGTCCTCACTAGTTAGATGTATCTGCATACAATGTGCTAACACACTAGACCCTAATCAGCCAACTACACATTGATGTATATAACAGGTTAGAGAATACATTCCACATGAAATATATATTACACATTGCCTATAGTATAGACTCTAACCATCCCGTGACAACCCCTCCCCCTCTCAAAACATGTGCATGACACAATTGGCCTACACAGGTAAATTGGGGAATGCACATCAGTCTCTATAGCTCATATGTCCTCCTGCCGGGATAACCCATCTGCGTTCTGGTGTTGGTTCCCTCGGCGGTACTGAATGGTAAAGTTGTAGGGTTGAAGGGCTGGCATCTGGCAGAAAATCCGGTCGATCCATGTTGGCGTCTCTCTGAGCTTGGCTTCGGGTCACTGCTCCCACAAAGTGGCACTGTAGATTTCCAACATCGTTGCCTAACAGAACATCGGCCGGCAGCCCGCTCATCACACCAATTGTGCATCGTTTTGGTCCATAACCATAGTCGAGTTCCACGGTAGCTTTAGGAATACGTTTCCGAGTACCCCCTGCCAACTCGATAGAAAGGCCAGGGCCCTCCTCTAGGGCCTCGGGTCGCACAACTCGGGGGTCCGCTACCGTTAGGAAAGCTCCCGAGTCCCGGAATCCAACAACTGTTCGGCCATCCAGTAGGACCTCCTGCAAGTGCTTCCGCTGAAGGTTTGCGGGATGTGTGGCGGAAGGCTGAATCCCATAGACCCCTGGAGGTGGAACAGATGGGTCATTCATGGGGTCATCTGGAAATGGGGCCACACTTTCTGTCCTAGGGGTGGTTCCCAGGTAGTGAATAGGCCGGGATGCCACGGTGGCCCGTGCCCCGATGTTAACAGGGCAGCTAGCTTGCAAATGTCCAGGCCGCCCGCACCCAAAACATCTGCGCTCTAGCGTTCTTCCAGTAGGTCGTTTTCTAGGGACAGGGTTGTTCATAGCTGGAGGCCGATGGGCTGGGGCAGGGTTAGAGGGGGAATTGTAATCCTGAGGCCGGGCACGAAAGGTGGGTGGCTGGATGAAGGGTGTCTGGCGGACTGTGGTAGTTTTCCGCTCCTCTGCAAACAACCTCTTCCACTGCGGCTTGATGGTCAGGCCCTCATCTGCAAGAGAAGCAGCTTGCTCCACTGTGGCTGGGTTCCGTTCCAGCACCCACTCACGGATCTCAGCGGGGCACTGGGAAAAGAACTGTTCCTTAAGTATGACTTGGAGGATCTTATCGACTGTGACAGCCTCCTCTCCTTCTAGCCAGCACTTGCATGCTTGCTTCAACTTGTGGGCGAACATGTGGAAGGAGCTTCCCCCATTGTAAGACAAAGAGCGGAACTGAACTCGGTAGGTCTCTGGAGTGACTGCATAATACTTCTGCACCGCTCTTTTAATGGCCTCATAGTCCCGCTGATCACTAGGGTCCATGGCTCTGAGAGCTTCTGCAGCCCCATCTCGTAGGTGCCCCACCAGATACCGGACCCAATCCTTCTCTGGGACTTCCATCAGGTGGCACTGGTGTTCGAAGTCCTGAAAATATCCATCAACATCCCCAGCCGCTTCATCAAAGGTCTTGAAGTGTTTATGGGAGACATATGGTGGTTCTCTCACTGTTGGGCTGGGGGTCGACGTTTGATTATAATTCCGCGTAGTTATTTCAGCCATTCGCATTTCATGCGCCATTCTTTCCTTTTCATGCACCATTCTCTGTTCCTCCTTCTCCGTTTCCTGAGCCCTCTGTAATGCTCTACTCCTTTGCTCTGCAGTTGCTCCTAGCCCCAGCACTGCCAATTCCTCCTCATACAAAACAACCCATCTGCTCTTTTGGGTCTGTACCTGCCGCTCCCATATCTCTACAGTCTCCTGGGGGCAGCCCTCCTCATGGTCGCTTTGCAGGGTCATCTCCTCCAGTGCCTCGATCAGTTGCTCTTTCGTTCTTCCCTGGTAACTCAGGTTTAGTTCCCGGGCCCTTACTTGTAGACTTGCCATAGTCCAGTTCCTGTATTCTGAGGTTGTGGCTCCATTAATCGCTGGGCTGCTGTAGTCCATCTCGCTGTCCTCTGTTGATCCCACCGCTGCCAACCAGTTGTCACGGAGCAAAGGTATACGTCTTCCTCCGGATGGTCTTTTGAATCAACACGGACGCAAGAGGTCGGGAGACAACAGCAATTTATTGTAATCCACAAAGTTAGTAGCCGGCGGCGGTCACATCAACCGTAATAACAATAAGTCCACAGAAGTCACAATCCAATGATAGCTTTGGCTCCTTGGTCCTGTAACTAAATCCTGGCTCTCTACAGAGCTGTGCACAGGCCGGCTAACACATACTAACTGCTAACTACAACTATATACTAAGACTGTTACACCTATATCTGTGGGTGGGAAGGGCTGAGTCACAGATCCTTCCCCCCTCACCTATACCAAGGAGAGCAGACTCCCTGTCTACTATGGACAATGCACCGTCCAACATCTTCATGGGGACACAATCAGATTATCTCCACTCATTGTCCTCACTGGTCCTCACTAGTTAGATGTATCTGCATACAATGTGCTAACACACTAGACCCGAATCAGCCAACTACACATTGATGTATATAACAGGTTAGAGAATACATTCCACATGAAATATATATTACACATTGCCTATAGTATAGACTCTAACCATCCCGTGACAGAAACGTTACCAATACTACGCACCCCCTCACGCCATTATACATATCTGTCTTCAAGTCCTTTTATTCTTGGCATAAAACATCACTTCCATCATTTCTACTGGCACCTGCACAATAGAGCTAGAGTACACTTGCAGACGTGAAGAGGAGAAGGATTGGTCTCTCACGCATGCGCAATAGAGCAGGAGTGCACTTGTAGATGTGAAGAGAAGGATTGGTCTCTCACGCATACGTAAAAGAGCGGGAGTGCACTTGTAGATGTGAAGAGAAGGATTGGTCTCTCACGCATGCGCAATAGAGCAGGAGTGCACTTGTAGATGTGAAGAGAAGGATTGGTCTCCCACGCATGCGCAATAGAGAAGGAGTGCACCTGTAAATATGAAGAGAAGGCTTGGTCTCCCACGCATGCGCGGGATTGCCGGCAGTGGTGCTCTATTGTGCAGGCGCCAGCTGAACATGAGAGAAGAAGGAGCTGGCGGCACAGAAAAAAAGTGATCTCCAGGACAGGAAGATGGGTAAGTATGATGGAGTGGGGGGCAGGCTGAGTTAGGTAGGAAGGGCTAGTAGTCCATGGGCTAGCTAGGGAAACAGGGATGCAGTGTCAGAGAGGGAGGGAGAGGGGGATGTGAGTGAAGAGCCACGCATAATAGGATAAGAGAGCAGGAAACTACACCTTGTAAACAAATGCAGAGGATACCAGGAGCTCCCGGAGAAACCAAGAAATCACTCAAAACACAGCTAAAGATATTTGGGTGCACTTACTAACCCATTAATATCACTAACATACCTTAAAAAAGGTTTTTTTCCCAGAAAACCCCTTTAACGTATCAGGTGAGTGTATTTTTGAAGTCCGTGTTTTATTTATCCCAATGGAATTAGAAAAGTAAAGCTAAACGCCCATGACGGTCTTAGTCCACAAGGTCCAACTGATTTTTTTTTCCAAACCCGCACAAAAGAAATTTCCATGTGCGATTTGCCTCAAATTACTAGCGTTTAATATATAATAAATGTGCAAATACAAATGACAATTCAAGGCTGAGTTGCTGTACAAACACGAAAAGCGGAAAATAATATTACTAAACAAATTTGTTTCAATGCACGGCATGTCGAATAATAATTGGAGTTTAGCTCATCCTTCTGGAACTACCGGAGCACTTTGTAATTCAAAGCATAAACAAACAAACAAACATACATACATACGTCTCGAGGAAGAAGGAAGGAGAAAAGATCCCACCTGTTTGGTATTTGTAGAGTTTACGACTCTAAACAGATATAATTCTTGAAGACGGCAGCTCCGGGAGTCTCTTTTTGCTCTCGTTTCAGTCGTCGCCATAAATCACCCCCCACCCCATGTCTCCCAATAAATATTTACATGTATATCTGCAAGTCAAAAAAATATTGTAGGTGCAATCGAATCTGATGGAAGCAGCCATGCTGAATCAAAGAGAACGAAATTGCTTGAAAAATGTTACACTTGTGGAGCCCAGGGTAGAAATTTGGTTATTTGTCTTAAAAGAGAAAGCATTACTTTTGGGAAAGGAACAAATGCATTATAAATCAGATAACGGAAGGAAGGAAATTATTTCTGAAGCAGAGGCTATGATAAGCACAAGCTTCAGATTTCTGTCTTGTTATGATTTAGAGGAAAAATGATATTCTACAATAAAGTTAGCTTTCGGAGACCTTCAGGGCTTAAAAACGCGGAGAACAAATCAGCCGAAATACGTATCGTTGGGTTGTATCTCGCTGGTGTCCTAGAGGAATTCCACCCGAAATGTTAAATGGGGTTGTTCAGGGTTAGGAAGAACATAAACAGCGCCAGATTTCATGGGTTTTATCAAGTCTATGCACTTTAGTGGAGGTGGGTGAGTTGCAATACCGCACGTGACCTGTGTAAAGGGGTGGCGCTGTGGTTGGAATTTATCCAGTGAACTATTTAAAGAGCTCATAGGTAATGCACGTTAATGAATCAAATTTAGTGTTGAACGAACAATTAAAATTTAGAGGTATTCACATCATATAAACACTGTTGCCTTTCAGTGCTGGGGCCCTGGATTCGAATCCGACCAAGGACAACATCTGCATTAAGTTTGTATGTCTCCTTCTTGTGTGGGTTTCCAGTTTCCTCCTGTATGCCAAAAATATATTAATAGGTAAATTGGCTGCCTGTAATACAATTGACCCATGTGGGTGTTGGTGGATGGTTGTCTGTATTGCAGTGACTAAGTCCCCTAATCCACAACACTCCCAGTTCTTTGAGTCCCCATGTTTCCTTCCCACATGCCAACAATATACTGATACGAAAATTGCCTTCCTGTAAAACAATCGACCCTTGTGGGTGTTGGGGATGGTTGCTTCTATGGCAGCCACTAACTCCCATACACCACAATCCTGTTTATACTCAATAATAAAACTGTATACATCAAGCTCCTTTGCTCCCCCTAGTGGCAGCTACAGGCTGTTAGAATTGTATAATAGAGATGAGCGAACAGTGTTCTATCGAACACATGTTCGATCGGATATCAGGGTGTTCGCCATGTTCGAATCGAATCGAACACCACGTGGTAAAGTGCGCCAAAATTCGATTCCCCTCCCACCTTCCCTGGCGCCTTTTTTGCACCAATAACAGCGCAGGGGAGGTGGGACAGGAACTACGACACTGGGGGCATTGAAAAAAATTGGAAAAAGTCATTGGCTGCCGAAATCAGGTGACCTCCATTTTAGACGAATAGTGGATTTCAAATCCGGGTCATATGAGAATGTGAACTTTGTGACTATGAGACAGGGATAGCTGTACAGGCAGGGATAGCTAGGGATAACCTTTATTTAGGGGGGAATGTTATTAAAAATAACTTTTTGGGGCTCTATCGGGTGTGTAATTGTGATTTTTGTGAGATAAACTTTTTCCCATAGGGATGCATTGGCCAGCGCTGATTGGCCGAATTCCGTACTCTGGCCAATCAGTGCTGGCCAATGCATTCTATTAGCTTGATGAAGCAGAGTGTGCACAAGGGTTCAAGCGCACCCTCGGCTCTGATGTAGGAGAGCCGAGGGTGCACTTGAACCCTTGTGCACCCTCAGCTCTGCTACATCAGAGCCGAGGGTGCGCTTGAACCCTTGTGCACACTCTGCTTCATCAAGCTAATAGAATGCATTGGCCAGCGCTGATTGGCCAATGTATTCTATTAGCCTGATGAAGTAGAGCTGAATGTGTGTGCTAAGCACACACATTCAGCTCTACTTCATCGGGCTAATAGAATGCATTGGCCAGCGCTGATTGGCCAGAGTACGGAACTCGACCAATCAGCGCTGGCTCTGCTGGAGGAGGCGGAGTCTAAGATCGCTCCACACCAGTCTCCATTCAGGTCCGACCTTAGACTCCGCCTCCTCCGGCAGAGCCAGCGCTGATTGGCCGAAGGCTGGCCAATGCATTCCTATGCGAATGCAGAGACTTAGCAGTGCTGAGTCAGTTTTGCTCAACTACACATCTGATGCACACTCGGCACTGCTACATCAGATGTAGCAATCTGATGTAGCAGAGCCGAGGGTGCACTAGAACCCCTGTGCAAACTCAGTTCACGCTAATAGAATGCATTGGCCAGCGCTGATTGGCCAATGCATTCTATTAGCCCGATGAAGTAGAGCTGAATGTGTGTGCTAAGCACACACATTCAGCACTGCTTCATCACGCCAATACAATGCATTAGCCAGTGCTGATTGGCCAGAGTACGGAATTCGGCCAATCAGCGCTGGCTCTGCTGGAGGAGGCGGAGTCTAAGATCGCTCCACACCAGTCTCCATTCAGGTCCGACCTTAGACTCCGCCTCCTCCAGCAGAGCCAGCGCTGATTGGCCGAATTCCGTACTCTGGCCAATCAGCACTGGCTAATGCATTGTATTGGCGTGATGAAGCAGTGCTGAATGTGTGTGCTTAGCACACACATTCAGCTCTACTTCATCGGGCTAATAGAATGCATTGGCCAATCAGCACTGGCCAATGCATTTCTATGGGGAAAAGTTAGCTTGCGAAAATCGCAAACTGACAGGGATTTCCATGAAATAAAGTGACTTTTATGCCCCCAGACATGCTTCCCCTGCTGTCCCAGTGTCATTCCAGGGTGTTGGTATCATTTCCTGGGGTGTCATAGTGGACTTGGTGACCCTCCAGACACGAATTTGGGTTTCCCCCTTAACGAGTTTATGTTCCCCATAGACTATAATGGGGTTCGAAACCCATTCGAACACTCGAACAGTGAGCGGCTGTTCGAATCGAATTTCGAACCTCGAACATTTTAGTGTTCGCTCATCTCTATTGTATAATTTACCTTCTTGTCTATGTACAGGATGATACAAATGATGAAAATTGATATCAGAAATATTTAATATTTATGCAATTTTGTTTCTAATTCTATCTGTATGTATCCACTACAAGAGGCATGACTATATTTAATATAAATTGTTATAATTAGTGATAATATCATTATGTAGCATTATTGTTAGAGTTAATTACTCATAAATTATATCGACAAGAGGCTAACAACTCATGGCTGGAGTTGTCTAATACTACATGTAGCTTCTATAGAATAACTATTCATCTCGCTTTTTACTTTTATCTTACGATTCTCTGGAGCTCCCTGAAGACTCCTCTGTTTGTACAGTTGCAGCCAAGGTGCTCACATCAGAAAACTTATTAATTAATGAAATTACATGAAAGCTTTTTGGCAATCTTCTGTGTCTCCTCGACCCTGTGATGTGCCAAGAGCTTCTGTTTACCAGAGGAAAATTGGCTCTTTGTAATATGTGCTTGTATAATATGTGCTTGTGTAATATGTGCTTATATTATACTCAGCTGCCTGATCATATAGGACTAGAAACACAGTAAAGAAGCCATCCAGTAAAAAATAAGTCCCCTCCATTATAAATGGTCATGTGTGTAGTGTTACTGAATAATATTCTAATAAAAGTAATATGATGTTACTGAGATCATAATTGTGAAGTTATGTGCTCCCCTACTGAGTACTCTGCTCCTGTTTCCTGTATGAACAATAAGTCACTCTCACAATACTCTTCTGTAGGAGTCATATAGAGTCTCTATTAGACTTGCATCAGGAGTTTGATTCCCTATTCATACAGGAAGCACTGTGTGCAACAAAATGGCAGAGAGCAGGCTAGTACTCGGGAAGGGAGCACTTAACCTGACAATGAAACTGTCTGTAACACTTTATATAGATGCCATTTTCAAACAAGGGGGTGCTTTTTTTTAATGGAGGGCTTTTTCAACATTTGTTTTTATGTATGAAGTATAGTACAAACAACAGAGAAAATGCTTTAAAAATAACCCCATGGTTCGAAAAGTGTTTTTTTTTGGAGTTTTTTTTTAAATCAAATGTAAATTGTATCCCCAGGACAGGTAAGAAGTGTCTGAGCTGTGTAGGTTTGACTGCTGACACAAATGGGGATCCCTCATCTCCCTGTTTGAATGGAGTGGTGGCCGAGCATGCTTGTTGCTCCTCTACACCCCAGCTGGGCGACTTGGGACCCAGATTCTGATCATCAGCCAAATGTGTCCATTGGCTACACAGCAGGCAGTGTCCTTTGTATGATGCTTAGGCCTGCACATGCTCTGGCCTGGTGCCATGTGGGCATGCTGGATGGGAATATCTCCTATATAATGAAGTTTTCCCAAGTCTTTTAGGACTTCTTCCCTTCTTCTTTGCGCAGCTCCACTGTGAATCTGCTGCAAGGAGGATTACACCAGTTGACTTAACTGGGCAAGTGTCTTTGTGCAGCCTTAATGTGAACAGGCGGCAACAATGGTTCACCAGTAACTTGCTGGGGGACTGCACCTGAGTATAGGCTACAATCTAAGCTGCCAGGGGTTAAATGTCACCCTTGGTCAGAAACACAAAGGGCTCTGCAACAGCTTTGGAGCTACAATATTATTGGACAGAACTAACAGGCTATTCAGTTCCCTACATGCAGTACCCAGGAATCCTAACTAGAATACCTGAACTGGCAACCTGGCATTAACAGGAACCTAGCCCTGACCTCCTGTCTCAAAAGTAATAGTCAAAATGTGAGCACCCGGCGGGCGTCGGCTCACACCATATAAAGGCAAGTCCCCGCCCACAGGGCAGTGGCCATAACTTCACTGGGCATGCTCAGTAGGGAGAGAATGGGACTTAGTCTCAGAGCGTCTCCAAAAAGTCCGAGCATGCTCAGTAGGCCAAATGCTGGACTTAGACTCCACAAACCTCACCGTCCGACGCCAAGCGCCAGAAGGAAAACCTGCAGGACCCCATCCCATACCTCCCAACCGTCCCGATTTCCGTGGGACATTCACAATTTGGGTGACATGTCGCGCGGTCCCGGTTGGAGGGAGGTATGTCCCGATTTAATTTCAGATCTGCGTCCAGAGGACGCAGATCTGAGTTGAACACATACGCGGCTGAAGGAAGGAGGAAGGAGCTGACACAGGTCAGCTCCTTCCTTCGCCGCTGCCGCCAGCTACTGGCTTGTAGACGCGATGTGATGACGTCACATCGCATCTACAACTGTGTCAGCGAGAGAAAGAGAGGCGCACAGAGAGCGGCAAGGAGGAGAAGGTAAGTGTAATGTGGAACGTGAAACTGGGGGCAGATGGAGAGGACGGCATGACACTGGGGGCAGAGATGTGGGGACATGAATCTGGGGGCAGAGATGTGGAGACATGAATCTGGGGGCAGAGATGTGGAGACATGAATCTGGGGGCAGAGATGTGGAGACATGAATCTGGGGGCAGAGATGTGGAGACATGAATCTGGGGGCAGAGATGTGGAGACATGAATCTGGGGGCAGAGATGGGGGACATGAATCTGGGGGCAGAGATGGAGGGACATGAATCTGGGGGCAGAGATGGGGGACATGAATCTGGGGGCAGAGATGGGGGACATGAATCTGGGGGCAGAGATGGGGGACATGAATCTGGGGGCAGAGATGGGGGACATGAATCTGGGGGCAGAGATGGAGGGGACATGAATCTGGGTGCAGAGATGGAGGGGACATGAATCTGGGGGAAGAGATGGAGGGGACATGAATCTGGGGGCAGAGATGGAGGACAGGAATCTGGGGGTAGAGATGGAGGGACATGAATCTGGGGGCAGAGATGGATGGGGGACATGAATCTGGGGGAAGAGATGGGGGGACATGAATCTGGGGGCAGAGATGGAAAGGACAAATCTGGGGGCAGAGATGGAGGGGACATGAATCTGGGGGCAGAGATGGGGGGACATGAATCTGGGGGCAGATGAAGGGTGTATATGAAACTGGGGGAGAGATAGAGGGGGGACATATAATTTACGCAGGGCCGCCGATAGGGCAGTACTACTGGTACTGGCGTCAGGGGCCCGGCCAAATTGAAAAATGGGGGGGCCCGGTTTTGGCCCGCCACCTGGCACCCGTAGCAGTCATTGTGTATGTCCTATTTCAACTCAGATCTGCATCCAGAGGACGCAGATCTGAGTTGAAGACATACGCGGCTGAAGCAAGGTGCTGACACAGGTCAGCTTCTCGCTTTGCCGCTGCGCACCTCTCTCCATGACACATATGCAGCTGAAGCGAGGAGCTGACATGTGTCAGCTCCTCGCTTCGCCGCCGCCGCTGCTACTGGCTTGTAGACGCGATGTGATCACATCGCGTCTAAAAGCCAGTAGCCGGCGGCAGCGGCGAAGCGAGGAGCTGACACAGGTCAGCTCCTCGCTTCAGCCATCGCGTCTACAAGCCAGTAGCCGGCGGCGAAGAGAGGAGCTGACACAGGTCAGCTCCTTGCTTCGCCGCTGCGCGACTCTCTCGCTGTCACATATGCGGCTGAAGCGAGGAGCTGACCTGTGTCAGCTCCTCGCTTCGCCGCCTCCACTACTGGCTTGTAGACGCGATGTGATGACGTCACATCGCGTCTATAACTGTGCCCCAGTGAGAGAGAGGCGCGCAGAGAGCTGCGAGGGAACGAAGGAGAAGGTAAGTCAGTCAGTGTAATGTGGAACGTGAAACTGGGGGCAGAGAGAGGACGGCATGACACTGGGGGAAGAGATGGAGAGGACGGCATGACAATGGGGGCAGAGATGGAGGGGACATGAATATGGGGGCAGAGATGGAGAGGACGACATGACAATGGGGGCAGAGATGGAGGGACATGAATATGGGGGCAGAGATGGAGGGGACATGAATATGGGGGCAGAGATGGAGGGGACATGAATATGGGGGCAGAGATGGAGGGCATGAATATTGGGGTAGAGATGGAGGGGACATGAAACTGGGGGCAGAGATGGAGGGGGGGAACATGAAACTGGGGGCAGAAATGGATGGGCGGACATGAATCTGGGGGCAGAGATTGGGTGGGAGACATGAAACTGGGTGCAGATGAAGGGTGTATATGAAGCTGGGGGAGAGATAGAGGGGGGACATATAATGTACGGGTGACTGTAGGAGGATTATACTGTGTGCGGGCACATGAAAAATTAATGAGAATGGGTGGAGTCAACATAACGGTGGGTGGGGCTAAATTTTGTCCCTCTTTTGGTTCTTCAACAGTTGGGAGGTATGGGTACAGGGGGCCCCAAAATTCCTGATGGCGGCCCTGAATTTACGGGTGACTGTAGGAGGATTATACTGTGTGCGGGCACATGAAAAATTAACGTGGGCGGAGTCAACACAAAAGTGGGCAGGGCTAAATTTACATTTTGTCCCTCTTTCAGTTCTTCAAAAGTTGGGAGGTATGCCATCCTAACACTAGGCTACATATTAGATCATGTTTTTTGTATCTTTTTTAGTAGATTAGTAGATTAGTGTTTAAAGGATGCAAAAAGTGGATGCAATCACCACCCATTCACAAAGATCAATGCAAAATAAGGCAGAGCTGTTACTTTTCATTTATTTTCTATATAGTATACCATACTTTTACGTCCATCAGAAACACAGACATAAATGGTGCATCCATTTCTATGTAAACAAATGGTCATCCATTTGCGTCTGTGGTTTACATCTGTAATGCAACGAGTCTGCTAAACAGATGTAAAAAATGCGATGAGCACAGGCCCTTCAATGGCTGCTGAGCATTGAGAACCTGCTCTTGACTTCTGCTATTGCCGGCTGTACTCAAGCATGTTAACTTCATCCATCCCGAAAAGACCTCAGTAAAGTAGTGGGGACAATGAAACCTGCAGGCGTGTGCGTACTTCACCAGAATAATTGTGACCCAGCTGCCCTGACAATCCCAGGTGGTGCCAAGAGGGCAGTCGCCATACACATATACCTAATACACAATGCTGGGTAGAGACGTCAGACAGTCTTATGCACACGACGAATCTAATGGCCGCTAACAACTGACGTACATATCCGCTTGTCATCTATAAAGTAATATTCTCATGACGTTTTTCTAACAGACTATCCAAATATAGGTCATGTTTAGAGATGAGCGAACACTAAAATGTTCGAGGTTCGAAATTCGATTCGAACAGCCGCTCACTGTTCGAGTGTTCGAATGGGTTTCGAACCCCATTATAGTCTATGGGGAACATAAACTCGTTAAGGGGGAAAACCAAATTCGTGTCTGGAGGGTCACCAAGTCCACTATGACACCCCAGGAAATGATACCAACACCCTGGAATGACACTGGGACAGCAGGGGAAGCATGTCTGGGGGCATAAAAGTCACTTTATTTCATGGAAATCCCTGTCAGTTTGCGATTTTCGCAAGCTAACTTTTCCCCATAGAAATGCATTGGCCAGTGCTGATTGGCCAGAGTACGGAACTCGACCAATCAGCGCTGGCTCTGCTGGAGGAGGCGGAGTCTAAGATAGCTCCACACCAGTCTCCATTCAGGTCCGACCTTAGACTCCGCCTCCTCCGGCAGAGCCAGCGCTGATTGGCCGAAGGCTGGCCAATGCATTCCTATGCGAATGCAGACTTAGCAGTGCTGAGTCAGTTTTGCTCAACTACACATCTGATGCACACTCGGCACTGCTACATCAGATGTAGCAATCTGATGTAGCAGAGCCGAGGGTGCACTAGAACCCCTGTGCAAACTCAGTTCACGCTAATAGAATGCATTGGCCAGCGCTGATTGGCCAATGCATTCTATTAGCCCGATGAAGTAGAGCTGAATGTGTGTGCTTAGCACACACATTCAGCTCTACTTCATCAGGCTAATAGAATACATTGGCCAATCAGCGCTGGCCAATGCATTCTATTAGCTTGATGAAGCAGAGTGTGCACAAGGGTTCAAGTGCACCCTCGGCTCTCCTACATCAGAGCCGAGGGTGCGCTTGAACCCTTGTGCAGCCTCGGCTCTGCTACATCAGAGCCGAGGGTGCGCTTGAACCCTTGTGCACACTCTGCTTCATCAAGCTAATAGAATGCATTGGCCAGCACTGATTGGCCAGAGTACGGAATTCGGCCAATCAGCGCTGGCCAATGCATCCCTATGGGAAAAAGTTTATCTCACAAAAATCACAATTACACACCCGATAGAGCCCCAAAAAGTTATTTTTAATAACATTTCCCCCTAAATAAAGGTTATCCCTAGCTATCCCTGCCTGTACAGCTATCCCTGTCTCATAGTCACAAAGTTCACATTCTCATATGACCCGGATTTGAAATCCACTATTCGTCTAAAATGGAGGTCACCTGATTTCGGCAGCCAATGACTTTTTCCAATTTTTTTCAATGCCCCCGGTGTCGTAGTTCCTGTCCCACCTCCCCTGCGCTGTTATTGGTGCAAAAAAGGCGCCAGGGAAGGTGGGAGGGGAATCGAATTTTGGCGCACTTTACCACGTGGTGTTCGATTCGATTCGAACATGGCGAACACCCTGATATCCGATCGAACATGTGTTCGATAGAACACTGTTCGCTCATCTCTAGTCATGTTCTATTATTGTCCGTTTTCATGGATCCCTCCATAAACTGTAACGTCCATCGTTTGACATCTGGTAAAAATGGCTATCAAAAACAGACATGTGAATAGCCACATTGAAATCAATGTGTTGCAAAATCAACAATTTTTCACTGTCACGTGGATAAGCCTTTAAGGACTTTGAGTTATTTTTGTTGATATTTTTACTTTTGCTCTTCAGGATATTTTCCCGTCACCTTAAAGTTCCGAAACTTCAGCATTTGCATCCAGCCGATCCCCGTGACACGGCAATATTTAGATGGAACACTAGTGTTTAGCTGAGAACCTTTTGCAATGAAAACTCCAGTCGAGATAACCACAGTGTTCCTAAGAAGTCAAATTAAATCAATGGCTGGAGGCGAGTCTGGAGATATATCTGCTGTCAGCTCCTCCATTCCACTATTATATGGGAGTCTTTCGGCTTTTGCTCTAAGGGACAAACTTCTTTTATATGAGTCACAAAGGTGTTATCATTGCTAAATATATTAACAGGAGAGGAAAATAATGATGCTTCTTAGGAAATAGACAAATATGGCTTTTCTTACCGAGCACGATATATATATATCTATGTAGAGAGCAGCAGTTTTAGTTTGGATATTTCAGGGGCATTGACTAACTTTTTGCATTTAATATGTACTCAAAAATTTTGTCGGAGGATTTTTGTGGATTTGTTTAGATAGAAATATATAAGTAATATGAAAGGCCGGCCAAAGAAGATGGGTAACAGGACAATGGAAGAATTGTCGAAGATCAGTAAGAGGACAATGGAAGACGGGGGGGATTTTCTGGCGTAGATGGGTGTCTAGCTGGTGCTCAGTTAGTGCAAGGCTCTTTCTTCCACCATAGATGCCCCATATTCCCCGTTCTGCAAAAGCAGGAGAACGTCGAGGCGAGTTGGCTCGACCTAACATATTTATTATAAGTAATTGGCATGAGTTATACACCAGTTCATGACTGGCCAAGATGTCCGTTTTGGAGTGCACTTGAATTATTAAGAGGTCAAAATCACTTGATAATTCAGGTGCAGATAGCCCCAGATGGGGCCTTTGGTAAGACACCGGTGTGCCCGAATTCTGGCACAAAAAAATTGTACATTGAGCTACATTTATCAAGTATTTTAGCCAGTTGCATGAAAAATGGTGCTGCTTATCAGAAAGTGGTGGTGCTTTAAATGGCATACCGTGCACCAAAAAGAGCCAAGACAGATTACAGTCTAATACATTTATCAAACAGCATTAAATACTCGGTGGAGTTTGCACCGAAACAGCAATATTAGTTTTGATGTGTTCTTAGAGGACATTTTCGTGTGGATGAGGCAGGTTAATTGATTGTCCTAGGTAGTTCATTCCAGAGAACTGGTGCAGCTCAAGAAAAGTCTTGGCAATGGGAGCCAGAGTTATGGGTTACAGACAATGTTAATCTTAGATCATTGGCAGATTGGAGAACATGAGCGGAGTGATATACAAGGATGAGGAAATCGGTGTAGGGATGTGTAGTACTGCGGAGAACTTCATGGATGAGCTGGTGGTTGGGAAACCACAAACTGGAGGTATATGTATGGTGTTTGGATGGGAAGTTGAGCCTGGATGCTACATTTGGACTAGATTGGGGAACGGAATGGAGAACACACTAGTTGGGACTTACAGAAATCAATATGGGATAGGAATCAGGATGACAGTGAGGGCTTTAGATTCCCTGGTATGCAGAACCAAGAAAGGACACAAAATGGTCACCACAATGTAGTAAACAAACAATTGTCTAAAACCTCTCTGTATGCTGAAGAATTATCATTGCCCTTTAGTAGAATACAACCTTATATTGTTATGGGTGACACTACTCATGGTGATCTTGGACTCATGTGCAGCTGCTCACCTAATAGAAGAAAGTAACCAATGTACAGATCTTGTACTAAGACGCATCCCAGTGTGTTGTAAGTGATACAACTGAGGATAGGAGATTTTTATGTACCATGAGCTGCCACTTGTTAAGAGAGACAGCCGAGCAGAGCACTTAATAGGAAATCCCCTTTAAATGTCTGCTGTGTTTACGTCTATTGATCTTCTGTAATGCTGTGACAGGTTGACCAGATAGTGATGGGGAGCACGACCACAGAATACAATATGTGTCGCCCTGCTGGATCTGGATGTCATTTATACCTGCTCCGATTAAAAGAGCTGGACATGTATCGCACATCGGCTGCAAAATAACCAATAACTAAAGCAAATATACCACTTTCATCAATATCATCCTCTTGGCTCCAGTATAAAGAGTGTGGTGCTAGTCTGTGAGCACATCGAGGGAATTTATTAAAGGGAGTTATTCGGGATTAAAAAACATGGCTGAATTCTTCTGCTTAGGAAGTGACATCACATCTGGTGATCTCGTATTAATGCTACAGCACAGTCCCATTCCGCCTTGGTCTCTACCCCACTGATCTGCAGATTACCACCTATTTTATGGATAGGGGTTAGATGCACTGGAAGAAAAACCCCTTTAACAGCACTAGAGGGGGATTGAACACATGCCAGGTTCACCTGCAGTCTAGAACCGACCACTGAAGCTCTCAGGAGCAGGACGGTGTGTGATGAGCTTTTCAATCCCTCTCCTAACAGAGGATTCGGCCGTGGGACTGTCCACTGATTTTGGCACACCATCATAGAGGACAATGGCTTCACCTCATATAATAGCTGTGAGCTTTGACATTTGGTTTGATAAAAAGTCGATCTCCTGAATTCCTGAAGCTCCTTCATTGACACGTGGTGGGTCTAGGTAAGGTTTACAAATTCTGCCCCATTTTGCGCCATGTCTAGGTAATATCTGTGTCCGACCTCATTCTTCTTAAGGTGGCCATACCAGCCAACCAACCATCTAATGTATATGGGGTCCCAACTCTGCCCCATAATCTAATAATATCCTATAACATTTTATGATTGAACTATCCCTTTAACAAGATATAAGCATATCTTACCATATATATAGTCAGGTCAATGTATCCAAATATCTACAAATTGGCTCTGTCTATTTTTTTGTATTTGAGGGTCTGGTAGTATACAGATGGCATCATCCATTTGCTACATTACCATAGACCAACAATGTCCTTGTATATGTAAAGCCATTACAAGCCTTCTACCCCGCAGAGCCCTTGCTTCGGTCTGAAAGTCTGTATTTGTCAACACTTTTCCTAAAAACGTCTTTTTCTTGCTTCTCTCTTGCCTTGGTTTCCTCCACTCATGAATACAGATTGTTTATGCCCCAAAGGCAACAGAAACAAATTACTTTAGCATCATCTGAAAGGCAAAATACAAGGGTGGCAGATTTGATTAAATGGAAATAAAAAATTTTAACTCCTTCACTGTTAAAATTTTTTAAAAAAATATTGTTTCAATTATTCGTTCTGATATTATTTGACGGATGAATGTCACAAAAATCAAGGCACTCCATATATTGTGGAGAGCTACCTAGTCAAGCTACTTGTAGTTTAAGGGGATTTTTCATCTCCCTCTCTCATCAGTTTGTCTAATCTTTTCTATTCACTTTTAACTTCCTGTATTCTTCAACAAGCTGCTGGGCACAGGAGACTGTGATGTACCTCAGTAGATATAGACATTGCCTTTACCATGAGAGATTATCTATTATAATCAAATAATATGCACAGTAAATGTATATTACATTGCACAGGTTTGGAGAGAAAATTCTTATGCATGCTGCGAGGACCGACAATGGACTTGCAGTAAACTTAATGACATCCCTGTGTTCAGGGTTGAACCTGGGCTTTCTGCCGCCTGAAGCGGCGTCAGAAAGCCGCCCCCCCCCGAGGAGGGGCGGAGCTGAGGGGGGTGGGGGTCGCAAGAAAGGGGCGTGGCCGAGCGGAAGGGGTCGGTCGGGTGGAAAGGGGGCGTGGCAAGCGGAGCAAGCGGCGTTCGCAAGCAGAGAACAGGCAGGGAGAGGACCTGCTCTCTGCCTGCGTGTGAGGGGCGGCCACTGGAGCAGCGCTGCGTCCAGCAGGGCCACCCCAATACACCCCGTGTTGGGCTGCAGACACGGTGACGCTAAGCCAGTCCAGGACAGCTTGTCCTGGACTGGCTTAGGTCAGCAAAGATGCCGCCCTCCCGAGGCCCTGGCATAGCGTTGCCTGAAGCGGTCGCTTCAGGTCGCCTCATGGGAGGTGCGGCGCTGCCTGTGTTTACATAAAGCGATAACAGTGTTACGACTCTGTGTACTGATTTAAAAAAAATAGTTTTTTAACCATGGAACCGCTATACTGCATATCACTGCAGTGAGGTCAAGCTGCAGTACTGCACTAGTGTGCACAGGGGCAACACACATACAGCAGTTGACTTCACTGGCGAGTGTGCTTGTGCAGCATTCAATGTGGACTGGCTGCAAGGGGAAATTCACTCCAGTTAACTTCCCTGTGTGTGTACAGGTTGAATGTAGATTAGGTGCAATAGCCGTGCACCAGTAAGGCTACTGGGAAGACTGCACCACAGTTTAGGCCGCAGCCAGGGATTAACGACACCCTTGGTCAGAAACACAAACAAGGACTCCTACACCAACTGGGAGTGACTATGGAGGTAGACAGAACAGAAAGGCTAACTGCAAACCTTACCTGCCGCCAGGTGCCACAGGCTGGAACAACGTCCGCTGCTCCCAAGCCCTAGTGTGGATCTGGTGGTTCAGGATTTACAGGTACTAGCTAAACGGTCCCCAGATAGGCAGAGGTAACCCCACACAGAGGCCTAACACTGACCACCTGCCTAAAACTGGAACCTAGCCCTGCGCTGTCATTCCCCAGTTTGGGTTTTAAGTGTGAGCGCCGGGTGGCGGAAACTCAAACTATTTAAAGGGAAGTCCCCGCCCAGCAGGGCGGTGCCCATGAGCTCCCCGGGCTTGCTCCATGTGGTCAAAACAGGACTTAGCTTCTGAGCAGCTCCACAAAGTCTGAGCATGCTCAGTAGGGTGAAAACTGGGCATATCCTCCAGTCATTTCACTGTCCGACGACGAGGGCGAGGGCTGGACCGGCCTGCAGGTGGCGCTGTGCGCCTGAAGCCAAACCTGCGGGACCCCATCCTAACAAACAGATAGATAAAGTATCTCAGGACCCAAGAGCAGTAGATAATATCTCTGAAAGCAAACAAAATCCCAAGAACTCAGCCCCAGTCCCTCCAGAGAGCAATGAGTCACATTATCTGACCTGAGATCAGATAACAGGCCCAGTACCTTGAAAACATTGTGTAAACAGTGGGAGGAATAACTTCACATAACGGTTAAATAAAACAGCATTTCTAAAGTATTTTTTTAAAGAAACCTAGCAGTTTAGATTGGATCCTTGAGATGGAAATACTCCTTTAAGCAGAGCTATCTAAGTGTTTGCAGAGTAGCATGGTATTTCTGGTCCACCTTGTGGAATATCGCCATCGCCTCAACTGTATGATGCAGTTTATTTAGATACAGGATTTCATAGATTAACAAGAAATAGAGAAGTGTAGCTATAGGATCAGACTATTCTGAGAATATTCAAATGAACCCGTGTCCTATTTTTACATCTGTGAGCACTTTGGTAAACGTACATAACAATGAGCTTAGGAGGGAGCAGAAAATCAACCGGCACCAAAAATAGTTTCCTTCAGATGAATAAGAAGACACTTGTCAGCAGAAGAGCGAAACATCTGTGGGGTGATTGGGCCTCGTCTTTAGCACTTGGGTAACAATAAGTCAGCGTTGCTTCCATTTAACTGAGTGCAGACGAGATTACCAGCCATTGTCTGACGGATCTCTAATTAATTGCAGATTCCCTTTACAGTCTTTGCATTATCAAGCAGAATGTCGCGTACAGAAAGACTCGCACCCATTCACTGCCAAGCCGTTCTTGTAGTTACGTGTCCAATGGTCCAGCGACTGCTTATAGCTTGTCAGGTCTCTTCAAGAAAACGCATCAATTTTACAAGCTGTATATGGAAAATTGAATTTCTGTTTTGTATTCCGCACTTTCCAAAAATTGTAAATTTTTTGAGTCGTATGATTTTTTTTTTTTTTTTGTGGTGCAAAATTCTAAAGGTACCATTTAGTGTTCTGTACAATACACAAAAAAAAAAAAAATCAGAATGGGGTGGGATAAGAGAAAAATGCAATTGTGTAATTTTTTTACATATTTTTTTTTATAGGTTTTAAGCTAAGGCTCCACATAGTGGGCCACACCAAAAAAGCGCTGTGGGAAAACCGCAGTGTCAACATGGATATAATATTATACTTATAGGAAAACCGCCGGAATTTCTCTAAGTATAATTGACATGCGATGATTTCCAAAACCGAAATGTGAATCCCATCCACTTTGACATGTTTGTAAAATGCTGCTGTTTTTTTTTCCCAAGTCAATGGGAGGCTTTTTTTTTCGAAATTCCACACCAAATTCCTCAGGGTGAATGGACCCTAACGGGTGGAGGTCCAGGGGTGGTGTGGGAAAAAAATAAACACTTATTGTCACCTTTCCTTATGTCTTGGGAACTCCATTGTAGTATCTGGTCTTCCAGACTCCTCTAGGACATCAGTGGCTCCTGGGGACCACTGAAGCCTGTGACTAGACTGTCTGATGTCACATGGGACTCGCTGATGTCATGATGCTTTGATACAAGTCTCAAACAGCCTCAGAGTATAATAGCACTTTGGTCTGGACAAAACATGTTAGGTCCCAAACAAAATTTATGAGTGACCTGGAGAAAGTGTGCGGAGACCAGTTGTGTGGCATCATCACGCACATGTACAATATGAGTCTAAAGCTGGGAGTTGTCACCTCAACTGTGGAAAACATCTTTTGTGGTACCAGTACCAAAGAAACCCAACCCCATGGGTTACAATGGCTACAATGACTACCGACCTGTAGCACTGACATCCCACCTGATGAAAGTCCTACAGAGACTGGTCCTGACACACCTACGCCCCCTAGTGAGCTCCGCTCTGGACCCCCTCCAGTTTGCCTATCGGCCGGGCATTGGGGTAGATGACGCCATCATCCACCTTCTTCACAGAGCTCTCTCTCACCTGGAGAAACCCGGGAACACTGTGAGAATAATATTCTTTGATTTCTCCAGTGCGTTCAACACCATTCAGCCAGGGCTACTGAAGGAGAAGCTGAACCTTGGTGGAGTGGACCATCACCTGTCCAACTGGATACTAGACTACCTGACAAACCGCCCTCAGTATTTGAGAGCCCAGGACTGTGTGTCTGACACTGTGATCTGTAGTACGGGGGCACCGCAAGGTACAGTTCTTGCCCCATTTCTCTTCACACTGTACACTGCTGACTTTAGGCACAACTCATCCAGCTGTTACTTACAGAAGTACTCAGATGACTCTGCTATAGTAGGCCTTATCACTGATGGCGACAATAGGGAATACAGAGACTTAAACCAGGATTTTGTAGGATGGTGCCAGCGGAATCACCTCAGGATTAATGCTGGGAAGACCAAAGAGATGGTGGTGGACTTTAGCAAACGGAGAAGTGCTCCGACCCCGGGGGAGATCCAAGGGACATGTATTGAGATAGTCAGAACCTATAAGTACCTGGGTGCGCTCCTCAATAATAAACTAGACTGGGCTGATCACCTGGAGGCGCTGCACAGAAAGGGCCATGGCAGACTCTACCTGCTCAGGAGGCTGAGGGGCTTCGGAGTCCAGGGGACACTTCTTAGGGCCTTCTTCAACTCTGTGGTTGCCTCAGCAATCTTTTTCGGTGTGGCCTGCTGGGGGAGCAGTATACCAACCAGGGACAGAAATAGACTTGACAGGCTGATCAGAAGGGCCAGCTCTGTCCTGGGGAGCCCCCTGGACCCAGTACATGTGGTGGGTGACAGAAGGATACTATCTGTGGTGACCTCCATGCGGATGAACAACTCCCACCCCATGTATGAGACCTTGATGGCACTTGGCAGCACTGTAAGTGACCGTCTGCTTCACCCCAAGTGTGAGAAGGAGCTATCGCAGGTCCTTCCTTCCAACCGCAACCAGGCTGTATAATCTACATCAGACCAAGCGAAGATCACTCCACACAGAGAACTAATGATTATGACTATGAAGTCTTCCTTCTTTCTTCTTCTGTTCCTTAGCTGCTATGGACTACTAGTATATCTTCTCTTCTCAGCATATGTGTGTCTACTTCCATAATATATTACTGTGTATTATCCTGTATCTGTATTACTATGCTGCTGTAACATGCTGAAATTTCCCCAATGTGGGATATATTAAAGGATTATCTTATCTTATCTTATCTTATGAAACGAATCTCAGGACTTTCATCCATCATTATAAAAGGGCATTTGGACTCCTTTGTACAGTAGGGCCACGACTGCAATCGGCACCCTAAATTCAGATAGTAGAGGATAGCCATCTTGTGGTTATCACATCCCAAAGTCTATCTACTGAGGTTGTATCAAATTAAAGGAGAACGTGTTAAAGTCAAATAAAATTGTACAATGAATGTGAATGGCCGGCCAGGCGGGATCAATAGTATACAGTCTGTTTAACCATACCCTTTAATGTGATAACTCACTGACGTTTTATTGACTTGGTTGTTTAAGGAATAATTGAACAAGATTGGCCGGATTTCAGGTCTCTGGTGATTCACGTTGTTTTAACTTAACGATTTTGAGTCTTCCAGACCTAACCTGCGTAATACATTGTCCCCAAGAACAAGATCTGGACTGGTCAATGCTGACCTCACAAACACAAACTGAGCCTCCGGTATACGACAGGGAATTGCTGATGCCTTTTATTTATTCTAAATCTGTACTGTAGTGATGCCGCCTGTTCGAGGTCTTGCAATATAGGCTTTAATGCATTTATTTAACCAAGGGGTCCTAATGGGAGGAGAGGTAAGAGGTATCGAGTTGTACTTTATGTTTTTCATGTTGTTCTGGTGCATTAAAAACTGCACCATGGGAATAAAGCCTTAAAGATGATCTATTAGCTAACTATGTGTTTATAATAGTGATGAGGAACTGGTTTGTTACAAATTTTCCAAAAATTTTGGTTTGGCTAAACATGAGATTTTTGAGGTTAACCACCAACAAAACATTATTGTACTCTGGGGTTTCCTCAGACCCTAGAGTATAATAGTGGGACCATATGGGAGGTACAGAATAAACACTTATGCTCACCTTCCCTTACCTCTTCTGGACTACCCCGTAGGGTCCAGTGTATTCTCTTGGGCATCTTCCAACCTCCTTGGTGATATCAGTGGCCCCAGGGGACCCCTGAAGCCTATGATTGGAGCATCAACCTCATGGGTCATTTGCATCGAAACGTCATGATATCGACTTGCCAACATCACCCAGGAGGTGCATGGCAGAGAACACTGGACAAGCAAGGGAGCACAAGAGAGGCGATATTCACATCAATACTGTTCAGCACCTCTCTATAATGACCTATATGGTTCTGCTTCTAAATAAGTCAGGGACAGTCTTTATGTGCTGTCTTTGGTAGTTATGATAGCAGACTAGCCCAATAACTCAGAGAAAACGGAAAAATAGAGATAGTCCCTGTAAAAGGAAGAACAGATAAAAATGCAGAACATAAGTCATAGAATGGCTGAAATATCCTAAAAAGTCATTGGAAAGGTTAGGGACGACTTTAGAGCAATTCTAACACAATTACAATAATTTCATATTCCCTCTGATTGTTTTCATTTTAACTCAGTTTCCCTCCATTCCCATTACAGGACCCCGGCCCTACATGATAATATCCCTTCATGTCATCTCATTTGATTCTTATCGTAGAACAGATTTTATGACTCTTTTTCCCACTTTCTCCAAACACCCTTGCGAATAGTTTAAGAAGTGCTCTCATGACAGACCGTTAGTATTCCCCGTACGTAGAAACAAGAAATAAAATAAACCTCTGCATCCCGAGGACATGTAATGTAATGACTTAAATAGATAGACCCTTCTCTAAACAGTTAATAGATCTGCTACAACCACAAAATTGATGTCCTTTGATAATGAATGTGCTTTAAAAAAATCTATAGCTTTTAATCCCCATGGTTTCTGTGTAATAGATAAAAAGCTACAGAAGGTCAAAGAGTCTCATAAGAATAAAGTTATCCACCAAAACTTCCCCGAATATTTCGTTATACAACATCATCAACCATGGACTAAATCCACGAACAAGTGTTAACCCTTTTATATCCAAGTTCAGTGCAATTCATGAATTTTTGGAATTAAGAGGTATTTTGGAGTTGGGAAGGAAATTTTTACCCCATATGGCGTCAACCTAGTAGTCTTTTTTTGCCTCTCGGATCACCTCTGTAGGATTGTAAGTTGATGGGATGAGTGATGTGCTGACACATATGGAAATAGAAGGGAGCTGTTATACGAAGCTGGGAAGACGTTTCACAGCTGTAGGGAAAAGTACTAAACTTCCACGATCTCATTAACACTCCTCTGTTTGGGTGATAAGGGCATGTTTGCTAATAACAGCTAATTAGCAAGTGCTTTACTTCTATATTATAAGAGCTATTGCCGTGTTTTGTGCCTGCAGACAAACCCTTTAACTCCCAGTCAAATAAAAGGCTATTTTATTAAGAATATCAATATCTATGCCCCTTCCTTTCCTATTTGCATCCATCAATCCCTTCAGGGCAGCCAGCTCACAGCTGCCATGCCTACTACCCAAGCTGTGGCTGGGCCTGTTTCTGCCTCATTCTCCAGTCTGGAGCTGAGGTGGGGTATTATAACCTAACTCTGACACTCACTGCCTGTGATTTTGTTGCTTTTCTGGCTCTATATTCTCAGAACTTATCTGCTGATTCTCTGGTTTCTGATTTTATCCTGGATATCCTATCGATTGCTGATTTGAGTTTATCCGTGACCTCTTAGACTGAACCCTGCTGGTATTTTTGGATATTCCATACTCTCCTGGTTCTGATCCCAGTTTGTGAGATCACATGACCATAACAAATTTTGTATTCAAACAGTGAAGATACCCATTGAATCACAGCATATACGAGATCCTAAAATGAAGAGGAACTGATACAGAATGTTGTTACGGTTCTGTGTGTATATATAACAATAATAATGAACACAACCCGAACCGCTAAGCTGCAGAGCACTGCAGTCCAAAAGCTCAGATGGGCAGCCATATGTCTGAATATGAACCACCAGTTAAACTGCACTGGTAGTGATGTTGCGCGGCACCAATGTGAACAGGCTGCAACAGACTCTCTCCAGTTAACTTCCCTGTGAGAGCGTGCCTATGTATTGCAGTTGAGTGAAGTCAAATGCAGCCTTGTTAGAAGCACCTGCTAATTACAGCAGGGGACCCAGGCCCTAGCATATGCTTCACTCTGCTGCACTAACAAGACTGCCAGGGGTTAACTTCACTCCTGGTCAGTCACACAACAAACTCCTTAACCGGCAAGGAGCTATACAGCAGTTAGACAAGGAATAGTCTACTGGTTCCTAATGGCAGAGCCAAGGAATTCTAACTTGGTCCCTACTCAGCTACTGCAATTGACTGGAACCTAGTCCTAACCTCCTGTCTCAACGTATTACTAGGCAAAGTGTGAGCACCGAGTGGGCGTCGGCTCACACTATATAAAGGCTAGTCCCCGCCCAACAGGGGCAGTGGCATGACGTCACCGATCATGCTCAGTATGGAAAAAATGGGACTTAGCCTCTGAGCGGCCCCAAAATGTCTGAGCATGCTCAGTGGGCCGAAAGTTGGACTTCGACTCCAGACACCTCACTGCACAACGCTGAGGGCGAGGTTTGGATTGGCCCGCAGGTGGCGCTATGCTCTGGACGGGAAGCCTGTGAGACCCAATCCTAACAAATGTTTATAGGAAAACTGCATAACTTTTCATTTTATAATGAATCCGTATGTGCTTTTTGACCAAAGAGACCTATAAACAATTTGCTTTCATTACTTACATAGTGATGGTTGGATTTTGATTGGTTTCCATAGAAACTATCATTGTTCTTACCTGCACCAGTTTTAGTGCACCCCGGATTAATAACAACATATCAGTTTTTTTTTAATTAGTATTGGCTATAAAAGTATACGAAGAAGACCTACCACGTATATAAAGAGAAAGCACCAGCCAGGCTAGGGTTTTATTAGCAGCCAATTCGGGATTGTGAAGCTTGTATATTAGCACAATACATTGGCTGTGTTCCATTTATGCTCCATTATGCATAATATGATTATGTTGTATGTATCTGCAAAGCAAGAAAGTATCGCAGGTTCGGATAGACTCAGCAAATCCATCTTTACTACAGCGGGATAGCGCCTCCAGCATCCTATAATCCTTGCTTTGAAGATTCCAGTGGTTACAGGAAGAAAAAAAGGCAATGAAATTAAAAGAAAAATATGTTAAGACCTGCGTGAAAAGTACGCCACAGTTAATTTATCCTCGCTACACTGATCGTGGTAATATTCTGCGCTGTAAAAAATAAGGATTACAGTGACATTACGAGGTTGGTGCTCGTTCATCAGCATGGAATATACAAGGGGAGCATGTACTGTATAATTATTACCAGCGGGATAACATGGGTCGTAGTTACCGATTCCGCGCTAGAGATGAGAAGAGTTTTCCAAAAAGTTTAAGTTCACCAGCCACAAATCATTATGTTACTACCGTATGTGGTCTCTACACCACAGTGTATAATAAGTAGAGGGTCAAAATATGGAAAAATCTCAAACACTGATACTTAATTTTCCTGTATCTGGTTCTCTCTTATGGCCGCCTGAGCGATGTGACTAGTGCCGAGTCTCCATTAAGACCCAATCAAATGAGGGCCTCATATCAACGTCATGAGGTCTTTCGGTCCAACGTCATGAGGTCTTTCGGTCCAACGTCATGAGGTCTTTCGGTCCAACGTCATGAGGTCTTTCGGTCCAACGTCATGAGGTCTTTCGGTCCAACGTCATGAGGTCTTTCGGTCCAACGTCATGAGGTCTTTCGGTCCATAGGATAGTAGGATGAGTAAGGCCATGTAGCAGACATGACTAGTTGAGGACTAAATGGGCACAATATTGTAAAAGGGATCTCTGGCTATAATGTGAAATCTACAAGCATAAGTGATATAGGCCCACCATAGACGACTTCCTGCTGCACCAGCAGTCTACCCAACTTGACTGATTCGCACCATACAATTGCATATAACATACCTTTGGATCCAGGTCTTCCCTGCTTATCATACGCTTTGGTCTGAAGATATCTCAATCTGAAGTTCAACCCAAAAGTCTTGAGTTTAGCCAAAATTGATGGAATATATACAATGAACCTGGTTAGTTGCAAACCAGTTTGCTCATCTCTAGTTGTTAATGTGATCTGCCCCTGCACCGATCTGCTCTTCTCTGCACAATGTACAAAGCCTGAAGGTTATGGCTCCATACACTATGCAATGGCCGAGCTTCACTATTACAGAAAATATCCAGTGGGAAGAATATGCAAATCTGTCTTCCATGATGTAATTAGGAAGTCATCATGGAAGACAGATTTGCATATTCTTCCCACGGTCCCTTGCAAAGTGGAGTGCTAAAGGATTAATAAGTCTCCACACACCTATATGGTGGTCTCTCCCTAAGGAGTGATGATATTTCCAGAAAATATCCCGGTTAGAGATGAGCGAATACGGTAGTTTCGAATACCACGCTCCCATAGGGATGAATGGGAGCGGCCGGCGCGCAGGGGGTTAAGCGGCCGGATGCCAGCTGCGTCCATTCGTTCTTATGGGAGGGTGGTATTCAAAACTGCCATTTCAAATAGTATTCGCTCATCTCTAATCCCGGTCATCTGAACTGCAGATGCAATTCAATAGCACAGCCAATCCATGACACAGTGCAAGGAGCCATCTGGATCTGGTTCTTTAGAGAACAGCTCATTGGGGGTGGGAGTTGGATTCCCCCAATCTTAAATAAATGATCTACCTTAAAGGAAGGGTCGTTCATTTTTAGTCAATACTATGCAGTTGAGAAGTTTAAAACTTGGTCCAATCTTGACGTTGTCCATGTGATACGATTTACTTCGACTGCCTTGTTACTTATTTTTCTAAACGTACTTTATAAAATTCCCATAAAAATATTCTAAACCTTGGTACAACTCCTTTGATATCCTATAAATGCCAACATTAAGGGACTACAGAACGCCCAGAATGGCTAACTCTATTGTACAAGTTCCATAATAGGAGAAGAGAACCAGCCATCAATCTTGCATTGCGTCGAGCTATTTCTACCACGAATGCCGCCCAGTTCCTATAGAAAACTCTTTATTTACCGAGTGTGAAAGGACAGATAAGGGAAACATTGGATTGAGCGAAGCGGCCGACAGGAAATATTGAATCACTTAGATTTTAAAGCCGTCCTTTACTACAATTCTCATAACCCATCATAATAACAAGGCTGCTGTTCTCCATAAATCTGAGGTTTGTCTCCTGGGAAGAATTAGAGGAGACTACGGACTTGGCACAATGTAGTGTAGAAACTTCGTTAACTCCTTGGCTGCCACCGAATTCTCATAATCTCAAAAATAACGTGTCAAGATCAATACCCTCCAAGTCTTCTCACTGCTCTAAATGCCAAGTACCTGTTTACGGTCTCAGTCTGAAATACTTTTGGCTGACAGTCGCCTGCGAAAGACACCGAAATTTACTGTCATATAAAAAGTAAAAAAAAAAACAAAAAAAAACTGACAAGAGTGTGACAGACGGATCAGACGCAGAGCTGAGGAAGCAGAAATCTTCTTTCCGAGGAGGCCTCGTGTTTGACCAGCTTCAAACCATTATTCATCTTCTAAAATGTTTGGGAATGACCCGTCGGGCAGCGCTGGGGGGATAAAGCGTCTGAAGACAGACGGAAACTTTATTTGTTAAATATGGCACTAGCAATATTGATCGAGAGGAGATGTGTGACATTACAGGGCCCGGGTTTATGGGGAAGCATTGCTGAGTATAGTCCTTCAGGTGAGGATAGGCTTTACGATGTGGACTATGAAAATCTGAGACAATTTAAAGAGGACCTTTCATGAACCCCACTAAATGTAACTCTTTGCATTCTTCAATAGTCTACGCTCCACTGTTTCGGGTGAAGTTGCAATTTTTTCTCTAGCCCCCCGCCATTCCTGAGAAGTCATTTCAGTGATTTACCTCCTATTTATAATGCACAATTTAGATGCACTAGTAATGCATAGGCAATAAAATAAGTCCTTCTGTATAGGACATCCCATCAATATTTGGTGTGACCTTGGCCCTTTGCCTTCCATCAGTTCTTTTTGGTACTTAGACAGTTTTTGGCAGGTAGGTTGTTTCTGCCATCTTGGAGAGGAGAACTAAGCACATATCGTATGGATAGTGCTAGCTCCAATCCATCTCTGTCTACAGTGTTGGCCAAAAGTATTGGCCCCCCTGCAATTCTGTCAGATAATACTCAGTTTCTTCCAGAAAATGATTACAAGCACAAACTCTTTGGTAATATCTTCATTTATTTTGCTTGCAATGAAAAAACACAAAAGAGAATGAAAAAAAAGTCACATCATTGCTCATTTTACACAAAACTCAAAAAATGGGCCGGACAAAAGTATTGGCCCCCTCAGCCTAATACTTGGTAGCACTACCTTTAGACACAATAACTGCGCACAACCGCTTTCGGTAACCATCAATGAGTTTCTTACAAGGCTCTGCTGGAATTTTAGACCATTCTTCTTTGGCAAACTGCTCCAGGTCCCCCCTGAGATGTGAAGGGGGCCTTCTCCAAACTGCCATCAAGAGATCTCTCCTCCCCCATAGGTGTTCTATGGGATTCAGGGCTGGACTCATTGCTGCCACTTTACAAGTCTCCAGTGCTTTCTCTCACCACCATTTTCTAGTGCTGACCTGAAGTGTGTTTTGGGTCATTGTCCTGCTGGAAGACCCCTGACCTCTGAGGGAGACCCAGCTTTCTCACACTGGGCCCTACATTATGCTGCAAAAGTTGTTGATAGTCTTCAGACTTCATAATGCCATGCACACGGTCAAGCAGTCCAGTGCCAGAGGCAGCAAAGCAACCCCAAAACATCAAGGACCCTCCGCCATGTCTGACTGTAGGGGGTGTCTTCTTTTCTTTGAAGGCCTCTTTTTTTTCCTGTAAACTCCATGTTGATGCCTTTTCCTACTTTTGTCTCATATGACCAGAAAACATTCTTCCAAAACGTTTCTGGTTTTCTCAGGTCAGTTTTGGCAAACTCCAGCTTGGCTTTTTTTATGTCTCTGGGTAAGAAGTGGGGTCTTCCTGGGTCTCCTACCATACAGTCCCTCCTCATTCAGACGCTGACGCTGGATAGTACAGGGTGACACTGTTGTACCCTCGGACTGCAGGGAAGCTTGGACTTGTTTGGATGTTAGTCGAGGTTCTTTATCCACCATCCGCACAATCTTGTGTTGAAATCTCTCATCAATTTTTCTTTTCCGACATCATCTAGGGAGGTTAGCCACAGTGCCATGGGCTTTACACTTCTTGATGACACTGCGCACGGTAGACACAGGAACGTTCAGGTCTTTGGAGATGGACTTGTAGCCTTGAGATTGCTCATGCTTCCTCACAATTTTGCTTCTCAAGTCCTCAGACAGTTCTTTGGTCTTCTTTCTTTTCTCCATGCTCAATGTGGTACACACAAGGACACAAGACAGAGGTTGAGTCAACTTTAATCCATTTCAACTAACTGCAAGTGTGTTTTAGTTATTGCCACCACCTGTTAGGTGCCTCAGGTAAGTAACAGGTGCTGTTAATTACACAAAATAGAGAAGCATCACATGATGACAGTGCCAATACTTTTGTCCACCCCCTTTTTTATGTTTTTGCTGTGGAATTATATCCAATTTGGCTTTTTGACAATTCTTTTTGTGGGTTTCCATTGAAGACAAATTAAATGAAGATAATAATACCAAAGAATTTGTGCTTGCAATCATTTTCTGGAAGAAAATGAGTATTATATGACAGAATTTCAAGGGTGCCAATACTTTTGGCCAACACTGTATATGTCATCAGACTGGATGATATTGAGATGAGGGCTATATTTGAGGGCCATATCACCACTTCCAGAACTCCTCCTCCAAAGGGCAAAGGTCCCACCAATCATTGATGGGGTTTACATTTCACTATTAACCCTTCTATTTCTGAAAGTAGTATCCAACCCACCTGCCTAAAACATTTGCAAAGCACAGTACACATATGTATACAATTAACATTCTGATGATGCATTCTTTTAGCTGCTCGTACTACCTAGGTGGTTCCTGAGCCCCGGAGCCCATTTGTCTCAACCACATTTCCATATTCCCATGGACCCCCTCAAAGCCATTCCTTTTGTGCAATATTGCAGATTTATTCTGAATATCATTTAACTGTTGTATCCTTTCAGCAAATTCCATAAAAATGCGGGATATGATTACAGATTATGAACAAAGACGACAGGTAACTTTATTACACTTCCCCGTTCCCTTACTTTTATTTAACTTTATATGAAGCAAGGCTTATCTCATCTGTTCTGCCGAAAGTTTTCTTAATTATCCCGCTCCTTTGTGTATCGAATGGTGTTTTGAATTACCACAGTTAACGGCAAGACGTCTTCCTTTGTCAATATAGCCGAACATTAAACTTCTGCATTAAAATCCTAATCATAACAAGAAAATTGTGAAAATGAGGAGAAGCCCAGCACTTTCCGTTCCCAATAGACGGAAGGTAATGCGGTTAGAGCAAACGCAACAACACAGTATAAATTCATTCCTGATAGGTGTTTTACTTTGTGCTAATGAGGAGAACAAGCCCTGAATATAATGCGGATATTCTCAGCGTGGGCGGCTCCTATACTGCTCAACCAGTGATTTTACTTTTAGAAAATTGCTGTAAAAATTTTCTGTTTTCCATTAAAAAATTGGGACGTGATCAAGTGGTCTTGGTTGTAAATTGTCTAAGGAACTTTCATGTTGGCATCCTTGTCTGTGTCAGGACCAGAAAAATGGAAAAATAGTGGGGCAGATTTTCCATTAATAAAGGTCCCAACTGGTGCATTGAGCAAGGCTTCGGTCTTCATAAGTCAGCCGCACATCCCCGCCCCAGAAGGGAAACCTACACTAGTTTAGGACTTAGATTTCCATCACAACTCACACCAGAAAACTGGCATGGGTTAGGAAGAATATATTGTGCCAAGGCCTCCTCTTCCCTGTATTTGATCCCTTCCACCACAATTGGTAACAGGTGACCAATGTGGAATGGAACAGGGAACGTTCCGCATGTTTGGTGCCTTGTGTGCCACAATATCATCCTTCTAAAACTGGTGCAATGGGTTTGATGAATCTCCCTCAGTCTGTCTTTTGATCATCCTGAGGGACCAGATTGACTATTAAGGGGTCCATTGGGTGTCCATTATTTTTGTTGTCTGTTTTTGCAGAATTTTTTCATCTTGGATGTCTGACCTACTCTGCGCTGGATGGATAAGTAGCCTTAGATTTTCTACGTAACACCGAATAAGAAAAAACATGCCCGTTTTCTGCCAAAACAGAGCCTCACATATCCACAGGTTCTGACTGATATTGCAGCTCAGCTTCATTATATTGGGCTGAGGTGCAATACCACATACAACCTGAGGATGGATGTGGTGCTATTTTATGAAGAACGAAGTCATATTATTTGAGTGTAGCTAATTAAAACTATATTAATATAGATTCTGAAAGTAGATTGAATGGTTATTACTAGAGATGAGCGAACACTAAAATGTCCAAGGTTCGAAATCCAATTCGAACAGCCGCACACTGTTCGGCTGTTCGAACGGATTTCGAACCCCATTATAGTCTATGGGGGAAAATGCTCATTTCAGGGGTATGCAAAATTCGATTAAATTATACTTAATAAGTCCCCTTTAAAGTCTTCTCCCGGCGCAGCGCCCCCGCGGCGTCTTCCGGCTGGAATTCACTCTACCTAGGCATTGGGGCCTAGGCAGAGCCGACTGCGCATGCGCGGTTGGCTCTGCCCGGCCTGACGCCTGAACAGAGCCGAGTGCGCATGCGAGGGCATGCCCGCGCATGCGCAGTCCGCTCTGCCTAGGCCGGATGCCTAGGCAGAGTATATTCCAGCCGGAAGACTTTAGGAGAAGACTTCTAAAGGTAAGAGAAGAACCAGCGTTGATTGGCAGAATGTATAGCATTCTGCCAATCAACGCTGGTTCTGCATTGAACCTTAAACTTCGAACAGCTAGTAGTGTTCGATTGAGTACAAGTATTTCGAGTACCGTAGTATTCGATCGAACACCTACTCGATCGAACACTACTCGCTCATCTCTAGTTGTTACTCAAGGGTTGTACAGAATCAGAACAACACGGTTGCTTTCTTCCAAAAAGAGCACTACACCTGTCCAAAGGTTCTATATACTAATGTAGGTTAGGATAGGAATGCCTCTAAGACTAATTCATTCCTAAATTACTTAAAAATAGCTCAACCATGCTCTGGAGAAAAATTGTGAATACTATTAGTCTCAGCATTTCTGAAAACATAGCAGTTAGACTCATTCAGAGATAGACTCATCCCCTAAACTTATTCATCCCCAAGTTCCTAAAACACAGCTGAACGGGACCCTAAAAAGTAATTGACAATGTATTAAGTCTTAGAATTTCTAAAAGTCCAGTGTTAGAGGTGTGGTGTTTGCTGTGGCACCTTTAAGACTGCAAATTCCCCATTAAGAAATGTGCTTTAATTTATGGGCCAGTCCAGGTCTTTATAATCTCCTCCATTTCTCTCCTCCATGCCAGCTATTGGTTTCACCCTGGTTTTGGCTCCCATCCCTGTTGCCCTGTTGCTTCCTGTGTTTCTCTGTCTCTAACCTTTGGACTGTATACCTGGACTTCACTTTGGATTATGACGCTTCTGAACTTATCCTCTCTGGCATTTTGACGTCTGTTTCGCTGTGGAAGAAGTCCATGATGAGGGTCAGAAGTGGTGCAATGTCTCATTAGGAATAGAGATGAGCGAGTAGTATTCGATCGAGTAGGTATTCGATCGAATATTACGGTATTCGATACCACTCGCTATTCGAATGGAAAAGTTTGATGCAGAACCAGCATTGATTGGCCGAATGCTATACAGTCGGCCAATCAACGCTGGTTCTTCTCCTACCTTTAGGAGTCTTCTCCGCGCAGCTTCCCCACGGCGTCTTCCGGCTCTGAATTCACTCTGCCAGGCATCGGGCCTGGGCAGAGCCGACTGCGCATGCCCGCACTACATTTTCTTGTAGTGTGGGCATGCGCAGTCGGCTCTGCCCAGGCCCGATGCCTGGCAGAGTGAATTCAGAGCCGGAAGATGCCGCGGGGACACTGCACGGAGAAGACTTCTCGGAGGATCCAGCCCAACCCTCACTCGTGGACTTAGTAAGTGTAATTTGATCGAATGTTGCCTACCCCTGAAACGAGCATTTTCCCCCCATTGACTATAATAGGATTCGATATTCGATGCCAGTAGTCAAATATTGAGCGCCTACTCGAAACGAATATCGAATATTGAACATTTTACTGTTCGCTCATCTCTAATTAGGAACAGACGTTACACGGTCTTCTTTGACCATGCATGCCCTGCTAAGAATTCTGGGATTAATCTTTGCATTTCTGAAAACCCAGCCATTAGACTCAGAGATAGATGCCCCTTAGACCAATTCACCTCTAAGTTCCAGAAAAACACCTTTACAGGACACTACAACGAAGATCTAATAATGTAAGTGCTCCAAAGAGAACATCTTGTACATAAACATTGATAGGAACACATAAGTGGTGACAGATGTTCCTTAAGACAAATTTGTAAAATTCCTAACGTTCAGACACCTAACTTCTAAATCTCCCCACGCACTTCTCTACACCCCTGAAGGAAGGGAATCTTATTTGTTCATCAATGCATTTTTAATTATTTGGAGTTAATATTTTACATTTTTACCTAAAAGATAAAGCTTTTTTGCATTAACGTTCGTGATTTATTTAGACTGCACTCTCGTAGGTTGAAACCTGGAGAAGGATCATATTTCCCATCATTCTGGGAAACACAACTCTGCTAATTGCCTGCACAATGGCAAGATTTCAGAACAAGTGGCCCTTGTGTCCTTTATAGCAAATGAGAGGTTTCGTTCAATTACATGGACTTTTAAGAAGCATATAAATAGTAACAGAGTATTTGTCTTTATTGAACGTTTATCTCTACCGAGAGACCTCAACATTTATATCCAAGATCAGATTGTATCTGTCATGTTTAATTGATGAATAGTTGTTGTACTTTGGTATACAGTGCTGGGCAAAGGTTTTAGATGTGTGGAAAAAATGCAGCAAATTAAGAATATATTAAAGATATTAGTGTAACTAGTTTTGTTATGTACAGTATCAGTATCTATTTATACTTGGTGTGACCTTTGCCCTTTCCCTTCCATCAATTCTTCTCGGTATTTGTAGACAGTTTAGAAGGAACTCAGTGGGAAGGTGTTCCTGCCATCTTGGAGAACTAAGCTCAAGTGCCTGGATGGAGGAAGGTGCCTTAAAGCATACCAGAGTTGTCATGAAAAGTTTAAATATGTGCAGGGTCTTGCTGGGCCATCTATTCTATGACTGTATAAGCTGAGGCTGTGGGCGTGTACAGTAAGGTGCAGTTTGCCCCCTCCCCATCCATTACTACTACTACTGGTTTTACATGAACTTCTGCAAGGAGCAACTGTACAATAACAAACATATAGCTGAATAAAGCCCAAGTGAACATAATATAGGAGATCCAAGAACACAGGACTGCAAATACAGGGCAAATATATGCAACCTAGTGGATAAAACACAAGGAAAAAAAAATCTGTGAGCACAATGAACAAAGCTGCTTGCTGATTGTGAATAATATTCCACCTGTAATCGCAAAAGCATGGAAGCACATAGACAACTTTTTGTACATTGTAAGATATGAGATTTGCTGGATACTCAATCTCTTGCACACAGTTTGCAAACATGTCTGTGCAGGCTGTGAGGAAAATGAACCCGTCCCCTCTTCATTTACTGTGTGAAGAGAGAAAAGGACAACTCTTTACAGTCACTGAGATAAGCAAGACAGAATGGAATGTATCTAGGGACAGACTTCCTTAGTAACAGTAAATTAGCTAGAAGGGAGACAACTAGTGGCAGGAACTTTAAAGAGGTTTTTCAGGCAGAAAGCAGCAATATTTTTAATTAAAGTGGTCCAGAGCCACATGCTCTATGAAATGAGACTGTGTTGCCTGAATAGTTAGCAATCCTTTACATAATAATTGGGAGGTGCAGAAGATTGGCTGAAGGCAGGTTACCGGGTACACGTTTTAAGAAGCAGCCAGGAAGAACACGCCATAAGGGCAGAGGATTTGGGCAGGATGCATGAAATATGGAATGCTGGTGGGCAGAGGTGAGGATGCCATGGCTGCAGTCATCTGACTCTATCTCATGAAATTATTCAACGTGGAATTTTGGACCCTAAATGTGTGTGGTGTAAATATGTAAACATTCACTTTAAATATTACTAAGATGGACCAATTTTACCCTTAATCCTCATTTTATTGATTTCTAAGAAAACAAAACAGTGTTACAGTTCTGTGTATATATATATATATATATATATATATATATATATAAATAATAATGAACACAACCAGAACCGCTAAGCTGCAGAGCACTGTAGCAAGGTCCACAAGCCCAGATGGGCAGCCGTATGTCTGAATATGAAACACTAGTTAAACTGCACTGGCAGTGATGTTGTACGGCACCAATGTGAACAGGCTGCAACAGACTCTCTCCAGTTAACTTCACTGGGAGAGCGTGCCTATGTATAGCAGTTGAGTGAAGTCAAATGAAGCTTTGCCAGAAGCACCTGCTAATTACAGCAGGAGAACCAGGCCCTAGCATATGCTTCACTCTGCTTCAAAAACAAGACTGCCAGGGGTTAACTTCACTCCTGGTCAGTCACACAACAAACTCCTAAACCTGCAAGGAGCTACACAGCAGTTAGACAAGGAATAGGCTTACTGATTCCAAACGGCAGAGCCAAGGAATACTAACTTGGTCCCTACTCAGCCCTGCAATTGACTGGAACCTGGCCCTAACCTCCTGTCTCAAAGTATTTCTAGTCAAAGTGTGAGCACCGGGTGGGCGTCAGCTCACACTATTTAAAGGCTAGTCCCCACCCAACAGGGGCAGTGGCATGACATCACCGATCATGCTCAGTATGGCCAAAATGGGACTTAGCCTCTGAGCGGCTCCAAAATGTCTGAGCAGGCTCAGTGGGCCGAAAGCTGGAATTAGACTCCAGACACCTCACTGCACAATGCCAAGGGCGAGGTTTGTATTGGCCCGCAGGTGGCGCTATGCGCTGGACGGGAAGCCTGCGGGACCCCATCATAAAGGTTCATGAAAAGCTTACAATGACTTCAAATAATATTACGCAAAATCCATATATTATAGAGATGTAAGCACATAAAGAGAGTTTCAGGGAAAATTGCAGCAGTGCAACACAAAAATAGAAAAAAAAAATTGAATACAGCATTGAGAATTAGTGTATTAACCCAGCCATCGGTGTTAAACATGGGCAGATTTCATCACCACCAGGACGCTTTCTTGTTGGTCCTATGGAGGATGCTCGGGTGATGTGCATGCTGAGTGTGGACACGGCTCACTGGGAAATAAAAGCAGATTTCATAAAGCAATGATTTAATATTAAAGGGATTCACAAGTAGTCTGTTCTTCGCTCAATACCAGTCTGGCTGTAAGCAGTGGTGTTATCTATCAAGGCAGGCTTGTTTCCAGAACCAGAATCCAGGGAATTATTGTAAGAATAAAAATAACCTGAAAGCCTTCTAATACTTGCCAAATAACTGCATATCAGCCTCTCCGCCTCCTCCCTACTTTATACTGATGTAGATGTGACACATTGTTATGTGGTGCCGGCTCTGATCTTTACAGCATCGTGTAGCGCCATAGTCTAGTGCTCAGACTAGAAAAGTAGCTCATTGCCTGTCCTACAGCTCTCATGACTTAGGCTATGTTCAGACTTTACATTTCTGCAAAGTGGAAACTTCAATGACAACAACATTTTTTTTCTTAAATGTGGTTTTCAATGTTGCCGACTTCTCATTGTAGTCAATGGCAAAAGAGCACAGAAAAAAAGATCAACAACACAAAAGAACCTAAAAATGACAGAAAATATGATCCATAGTTGAACAGCAGATGGAAAAGTCAAGATCTACCTTCAACATTTGATCATGGGGAAGTCATGGTAAGATCATACACTGGCTGAGACTGTGACCTAAATCAATAATCCTCCATGAAGATCAATCCTGAGAGTGTCTTGGTGAACAACAGCCCCGAATTTCCTGAGACTAATTATTTTTGACATTCTAGACTCTGTCCCAACATATATGGGTGGCATATTTTTTTTAAAATTGGATTTTGTATATTAGGTTATGGTTATATTAATTGCTCCTCCTTTCTTGTGCATGTCTTCTTCTCGGCTAAGACCAGGATAACATGCATGATGCAATCTGGAGTCAAAAATTGTCTGGCCTGTAGAAGAGCAGCCAAGACCAAGGAAGACATGAGTCATTAATTGGGTTTTCGAAATTGGGGCTTGATCTATGGGGTCTAGTCTAGAAATTATGGATTTTTTTTTGTTGGGACTGAATATTTGGATCTGGAGTATGGTCTAAGGCAGGGGTGCCCAATACGTCGATCGCGATCTACTGGTCGATCGCAAAGGACGTATGGGTCGATCACTGGATGCAGGGATCCCCGGTGTCTGCTTGTTCACAGTGCAGGCTGAGAGTCCACTCTCAGCCTGCGCTGTGAACAAGCACTCCGGACACTTGCAGGCCGGGCAGCAGCAGCTCCGGGGGATGACACGCTCCCTCCTCTTAGGGATGGAGGGAGCCAGGGTGCTGCTTCTTCACAGCGCAGGCTGAGACTCATCTCCGGTCACTGGCAGGCAGGGCTGCCACAGCCCCAGCTTGCCAGTGTCCAGAGATAACACTCAGCCTGCGCTGTGAACAAACAGACACCGGGGATCCCTGGGCGGCTACAGAACGCCGCTATCTCCTGCTCTCACGCTCCGCCTGACTCCGCCCACATGCCCAGCCCCGCCCACAGACACACTATAAGGTCTGAATTATGGGGTAATGGGAAACATTTGACACCATCTTTCACTCCACCAAATACAACTGTGCATCTCTGGTCTTAAAGAGAGTGAGAGCTGCAAGATATTTATTTTTGCCATGTGAGTTGTAAACTTGGCTCGCAGTACCAGCTATATACCTACCTATGAAGTCTACAGCCCTTCCTATCTCATCCTCTTCTGTTCCCATAATTGATGACCTCTGAACCTAAGAAGAGATAATATATAACACCTAAGAACTGTAAATGTCTACAGTCTCAGGTTCTTCCTTTGTAAAACTTCCTATCTCAGAACAACTGAAGATCTTGAGGTTGAAGACCTGTCTTGGTGCACATGCCGTAGATGCCTTCACATGTAGATGTGACACATATTGTTATGTGGTGCCGGCCCTGATAGTGGAAAAGTAAAGACAGAAGCTTAAAAAATTTGTTGGAACTCTTGTTTTTTTTTAATTAAAATTAATTACACTTTATTAAACTGTCAATGTAGGGAAAGCATTGACATTCTTCAAAAAATTGCATCTATGAGAGATCTTGTTGAATTGGACTCTTTACGAGGTTGGAGACCACTTACCAAAGCTACTTATCCTATCATTCTTGCAGTGACTTCACATCATGGTCTCTTTCAGTCTCGTAGAACAAACTTTAGTACAAATAGATATTCTCATCCGATGAACGAAAACTTTTTGCATTTTTCTCTTTTTGACACGTTCATTGAATGCTCTACCGTATATTTAATTCTCCACCATGTTATTAAATCTTTTGTATGTTCTTGATGTAGAAGACTCAGCTTTATAGACAGGAGTTGACGGTTCTATTTTTTCTTTTCAAAACAATTAGCGATTACAAGAGCCTGGCATAAATAAATACCGTCCTAAGGTTTTCACTGGGATTTGAGTCATTTATGTGAATCATCTCTATTATACCAGTGCACCTCATTGTGAAGAGGACGCCGCCATCCGGGAAAACAACACCTCAAAACTATCATTTAGAAGTTAAATTACTGCCTACGGACTAAATCTCTAAGTATATGTGTTGGACAGTTTTGTGTACTCAAAGTTTAAAGGGCTGTCCCAACTCTCGAGAACAGTTATCCAGCTATTTAGATTATAACTAGAGATGAGCGAACACTAAAATGTCCGAGGTTCGAAATCCGATTCGAACAGCCGCACACTGTTCGGCTGTTCGAACGGATTTCGAACCTCATTATAGTCTATGGGAGGAAATGCTCATTTCAGGGGTACGCAAAATTCGATAAAATTATACTTTCCAAGTCCACAAGTGACGGTCGGGCTAGATTCCCCTTGAAGTCTTCTCCCGGCGCAGTGCCCCCACAGCGTCTTCCAGCTGGAATTCACTGTGCCCAGCCCGACGCCTGAGCAGAGCCGACTGCACATGCGAGGGCATGCCCGCGCATTCGCAGTCGGCTCTGCCTAGGCCGGATGCCTAGGCAGAGTGAATTCCACCCGGAAGAAGACGCGGGGACGCTGCACAGAAAAGACTTCGGAAAGGTAAGAGAAGAACCAGCGTTGATTGGCAGAATGTATAGCATTCTGCCAATCAACGCTGGTTCTGCATCGAACCTTAAACTTCGAACAGCTAGTAGTGTTCGATCGAGTACGAGTATTTCGAATACCGTAGTATTCGATCGAACACCTACTTGATCGAACACTACTCGCTCATCTCTAATTATAAGTTTTAGACCCGATGCAGTAGAGTTTGGTGTCAAAAGGGGCTTGCAATGCTCTGTCCAAGTCCAATACTGCTTTGTAAAATCAGAACAGAATGGATCATAACCCGCCCCCCCATTTCAATCAACAAGGGACGGAAGGCTCTGGGATGATACTTGGATATTATCCAAGTGCATTTCACTATAGATCCCATTTGGCCTGCACACTTGGTCCTGTGCATGAGGCCCACAAACGATGGATCTCTCTGTACTTCTTCCATAACAGATGGAGAGCAGGGGGAGAGGCCATGTCTAAAGTTTAGGGAGGTACTATTTGGATAATAGCCTATCGTCATGGAGGGGTGGACATATAAGACCTAGGTAGGAGCCAATAGATGATACATATTCCCTAGTCCCATCAACAGGAGCCATATCAATGCAAAGAATAAACCACTCTATCATATAGCTTTTCCTTGCTGGAATGAATAATGATCAAAGACTTATTCTTTTATTTCTGGTGGTCAAATGTGTATTTATCTTTTGATGCCAGGTTGTAAATGGAGGATTTAGTAGGTTTGTAGTACAGTAAACATATGGCATCTGGTGATCAATGAAAAAGTCAGGTCGTGATTGTTGGGTTCCATTTAGAAGAACCAGTTGGCCTGACCATTGTAGCTTTGTAACTCTAAAAGTAACAATGAACTGCAACATAGTGACTCCACGTCCTGGAGCTCCAATGCGAACGTGAGATTTATCTTTCATGGGATTAATCCTCATTATGGTCTATTCGTGCATCATCATGTGAACCCTAATGGTCTGGGTTTCACTTTGCTTCATTCTGTGATCTACTAGTAGTGGTGGGATGTTCTTTCTTCCCAAGGTTCCGTAAAGTCCTCTTATTTTCCATACTTTGCTGCAGCATAGCAGGAGTTAATTCTCTGAGTTCTGTTGCTAATTAGGTTTTCTCAGGAGTTCCTTAGCTCGGTTATAAATCTCAGTCACATCTTCCACTGCCTGAAGACAGATGCATTTTCCTTGCAGGTTTTGTTATCTAATGTTTGTGACTTTCTAGCTGTATAATTCTTGTTTCTGACCTCGACTTCACTACTGTCTGCTTCTATTCCTACTTGTAACACGTTGTTATTCGCTGTTTTGACCTTGTCTTTATTCTGGACTATGCTCCCCCTATATGATCTGGACATTTGCTGACTACTTGGTGCTGTCTTTGACTCCCTTCTGACTTTGGCGCTGCTGCCTCCCATCCGAGCCTACTACATGTAGATTGTAAGCCCCCATATGTAAGCCTGCGGGCAGGGTCCTATTTCCTTCTTTTATCAGGTTAGTTATCTCCTTAATTTTGTGTTTATTGTACGTGATGTTATATTTGTACTCTATAGGTAAACTCCTTCACAAATATACATCACCATAGAATTAATAATACCAAATGATACTAAATAAATAACAACAATAGGAGTCTGGTCAGAACTTTCGCGCAGCATGCGGGAGTTGCTGACCTTCTCCTGAAATGGACCACGTCCTATCTTCTTCTAGTGCAGGGGTGATGCTGGGCCTGTTAGAACCTATATCTTCTCTACTTCCGATTGTTCACCGCTGGCTATTCGGTCCATATTAATAGTTATCTCTTCTCTGCTGTGTTCCATGTGTCTCCGGCTTTGATCTCCTGGTTCTGTTCCTGACTCTGCTGTTGCCTCCTGACGCTGTACTCCGTTCTGTCCTGTTAACGACCTCAGCTTGCCTAGAGACTACTGCTTCTTGATCACAACTTGGATCACCCCTTTGTACTGTGCTGACCTCATGTTGACGACTTGGATTGCACGACTACTCTTTTGGTGTACTGCTGCCATTTTCTGGCCCCCACCATCTGCTGCCTTCTGCTTCTTCAGATCTTCATCTCACCTCTGGAAGCCTTCTGATAAGTGATTTCAGTTTCTGGGTTCGCTGTGTATCCGTCGCACTCTGACCTTTACCCACCCTGCCCGACGGTAACTTTCAAGGCCATCCCACCATCAAGGGCTCTAGTGAACATCTCTAGAAGGTTTGTTTGGTTCAGCTTGGAGTGCGCAGGATGCTCAGCACAGTTGTGTGCCATTTGATCAGTGTGTCTGGTGCTGAGACTCCCTATTTTGCTCGGTGCTGCATCTGTTTCCTAACAAATAATACTCCACAACCTGCCCCAAGACCAGATCCCTGTATAGGGGTGAAAAATTGGAATCCAGGAAATACATTAAAGCCATACTCTTGTTTAGCTGGTGCAAATAAGCTTGATACTAAGTGTCATACACCCTTAGGAATCCAGACTGGAAAATCTTGGTCCAGATTCCCTTGTCAAAACTCAGTCCAGGGACACAGACTACCTGCAACAAAGTGACCTATGGGGCCAAGAGTCCATACCTGCCCACAGCTCTAGTGTCCCATACTTTATACTGTACTGGCATACTATGATGCAGAGTTCATGTCTCTGGCCTGAACTGGGGACAGGAAACTGGCTGATTTAGACTGGATTCCTTCATGTGCATGGGGCCTTAGAGGGTCTACCTCATACCACTAATGTAAGACTCTTCTCTTTACCATATAAGCAGACACAAGTATTATAGTACATGATAGAGTGTGCTTCGACAGTCTACCTCCTACTACTGCGCTGAAACAGTTATCGGACTCGAGCTTCTTTGCCACATAATTGTTACGGTTCTGTGTGTATATATAAAATAATAATGAACACAACCAGAACCGCTAAGTTGCAGAGCACTGCAGCGAGGTCCACAAGCCCAGATGGGCAGCCGTACGTCTGAATATGAACCACCAGTTAAACTGCACTGGCAGTGATGTTGCGCGGCACCAATGTGAACAGGCTGCAACAGACTCTCTCCAGTTAACTTCACTGGGAGTGCGTGCCTATGTATAGCAGTTGAGTGAAGTCAAATGAAGCCTTGCAAGAAGGTTCTGCTAATTACAGGAGGGGAACCAGGCCCTAGCATGAGCTTCACTCTGCTGCACAAACTAGACTGCCAGGGGTTAACTTCACTCCTGGTCAGTCACACAACAAACTCCTTAACCTGCGAGGAGCTACACAGCAGTTAGACAAGGAATAGGCTTACTGATTCCCAACGGCAGAGCCAAGGAATACTAACTTGGTCCCTACTCAGCACCTGCAATTGACTGGAACCTGGCCCTAACCTCCTGTCTCAACATATTACTAAGCAAAGTGTGAGCACCGGGTGGGCGTTGGCTCACACTATTTAAAGGCTAGTCCCCGCCCAACAGGGGCGGTGGCATGACATCACCGATCATGCTCAGTATGGCCAAAATGGGACTTAGCCTCTGAGCGGACCCAAAATGTCTGAGCATGCTCAGTAGGGAAAGAATGGCACTTAGCCTCTGGGCGGCTCCAAAATGCTCAGTGGGTCAAAAGCTGGACTTAGACTCCAGACACCTTACTGCACAACGCCAAGGGCGAGGTTTGGATTGGCCTGCAGGTGGCGCTATGCGTTGGACGGGAAGCCTGCGGGACCCAATCCTAACAATAATAAAGAAGTATTATAGTATATAGTACATGTGGAAGGCACTCTTGCAAATTTGCATTGGTTCCCTGAAACTTAAATCCTAACCACAGCAAACCCTTATCCTTTACGTCTGCCTACTCCTCCACCACCACTAGAAATTATTACTGACCGTATAATAAATTCAACATTTAATGTACCTAAAGTTTCACAATTCTCAAAGCAACCCTATTTTGTCTCTTTATGCACCCTAAGGGAATTTCTTTGGCAGCGATAACTACAGCAACACCGGCGTCTTCCATAGTGTGACACATTTTGAATCATAAAAAAAAATAAAATAAAATAAAAAATTCAAAGGGAATGTCGCGTAGTGTAGGTTCACCGTGGTTTCATTACATGGGGTTACTAAAAGATCAGAATTATGTAGGGGGAACAGCATTTGTAATCGCATCACATTGCCCTGGCACAGCCGGCGAAACTTTCCCGGCAGCTTGTCGTTGGGAAGTATCCACGCTTTAAAGCTTTGACCTTTCATTACATCACTCAAAACTGGAATGAAAGTTTTTCCCTAGAGGCGAAACAGCTATGCATGAAGGTGAGTGTATTAATCTCGATGAACAGTCATTCCCTATGGGTGACAAGTGGCATCTGCCCAACCAGCCCATTAAAATTCAGCTTTTTTTCTAAATTTTGTTGAGGATTCGAATATTTATAGAGACAAATCTGCTGAAAAATAGACCAACACAACATCAAGATTTGTTATTCTGTTCCTTAATATTCTTTAAAGGACCCATAGGAAGAATAACTTAATGGTAACAATCAAAGGAAATATTAGGTTCCGAGGCAAAAAAAAATGGCGTACAATAAAAAATTAACAAAAAGTGTTAATAAATTTTGAAAACGATACCCAAGGCTTTCAATGTAAATCATTTGTGTTAATAATCCGCTCCTGATCTGCCTTATTAATTAGGTTGTATCACATCATTTTAATGGCTGATAGGATTTTCTCATTTATATTGGAGGAGAGATTGATTTAAGCGTAGCCATTATTCGGGGTGATAAAATAAATGTCACACGGGTGGCATAAAACTGCCGCAATTTTATGTGATCAGATTGTTATACTGTATCCGAGAGGGCTTGTCTAGAAAGAACTAAAACTTTCCAGAGGTATCTTATGGTATCACAATTAGTATATAGCATATGGATTGTTGGACACAGGACACTGATGCTACTCTATGTCCCCATCAGCATTACCTATAGAGGACATGTCTCCTCCATGAAATTTACAACTAGTCAGGCTCATTAAGATTTTCCCAAAATAGTCGGTTTGACTGATCTCAAAATTTTTGGAGTTCGTCACCCACAAAGTAAAAAAAAATTCTAATACTCAACGTTCCCTACCTCTCCTGGGAATCCAGTCTTCTTTCCCTGCTCCTGTCTTGTAGTCTCTTTCGCCATCTTCTCCATCATCATGCGCCATCTTAGGGGTCACATGGGGTGTTCCAACCTCACGATGCCTGGACCCAAAACGTCATGACATCTGTGTGCCTCTTGTCACCATTGAGGTCCAATCTCAGGCTACAACGGTGACTCTGGGGCACATGATGTCAGATAAAATTTCGAGAGAGGCTTTAAGAGTTTGTGGATGAAGACAGGATGCTGGGAAAGAAGACTAAGTGAGAAATGGTGTCATTTTTTTAAATTTTGTGCACACCTCCCTGGGTCTTGGTTCTTAGTCCTCTTTTTGGACCAAACAAGAAATATATGGGAGAACCTCATGAATATTCACGATATGTATCTTAAGAGGTTTGTCCAACACTAAAAGTGATCCTCCATTTTTCTTCTAAGGTTCTTTTGCCTCAGTATATGTGCAGCTATTACTTAATAGCCATTTTCCTTCATTGGAGGTTTAGTAATATCTAGTTTAAGATTATTCTGCCTTTGCTTTATTAGAAATCAACTCTTCGTGCACTGGCTTCCTGGTGAGACTGTGATATACTTGTGTATCTACACATCAGCCAATCACAGGAGGCAAAGAGGGAGGCGGAGAGAGAGAGAGGCGGGAGAGGGCGAGAACAGCAATCTGGACCAATGATGAGGTAAGAGGTGTGTCTTGGATCCACTCAGACTCCTCGTAGGCGTGTAGCTAAGCTTCAGTACAGATCACAGCTCTACCTTAATGATTTTTAGTTGATGAAAAGCCACAAAAGAGAAAGTTGAGAAAAATAAATTGCGGATAAACATCCCCTTTAGGTATAAATTTACATATAATTTTTTTAGCTGCTGAGTGGATCAGATCAGAGTATAATAATATTGCTTGCAGTTCATGGGTGAGGAACCCTTAAAGTTTCAGGTCAGACCTGAAACTTTTTGAAAATTTGGGTTGAACCTTGTTCGATCTGAACCAATTTGCTCATATCTATATGGAAATATAAACATATGAGTAAAAGTCCCTCTACACTGTCTACCAATAAGTATTTGGACACCTGTGGTAGAATAGAAAAACATTTATTCCTATCCAATAGTTGGTAGACCCCAGCAGACGCTTCCTTACGGATGGTATTGATCGACACAAAACTCCGGGGTGCCTGGTGAAACTCCTGCTGTATGTGAGCCATCGGTTGGGTGCAGTTTCTCTGGCCAGCACTCATCGGTCTCTATCTCTATCTCCCAGTTTCGGGGGTCTGCCGACTCGGGGCACTTTCCGACAATCACCGTTCACCTTCCACTTCATAATCACATAGGCCACTGTTGATTTTGGGTAATTCAGTTCACTGGCTATGTCCCTTAAGGATCGACCATTTCTGTGGTCCCCACAATTACCCCTTTCTTGAAATTGGACAACTCTGCACTTGGTGGCATCTTGCATGCGACTAATGCCAATGCTGTTTCCGAACAGCGGAAGGCGTGACGTACCTCACAACCACAGATATCTTCACTTGCATGGGTGTCCAAACACTTATTGGTAGACATTGTATGTATCTATAGGAGAAGTACACATTTCTATGAAGCTTGGGTAACTATGTGACAAAATGACAGCTCAACAGCTGTTAAATGGCTGCTGTTTGGCAACTTTGTTACTTCCTAGACCAAACTACAAGAAGAGGTTATGTAAAAGTGACAAACATGGGAAGAAAATGGCACACACAGATAGACGATCATATATTTAGTCCAACCTGATTTTTGAGGCCAGATGTTCTTTGTACACGATTTGTCACCACTTGTCTGTGTACTATGATTATCGCTCCCCACACATCTACTCCCAGTCCTATTCACCAGAATAAGGAACAGTATAATTAACACATTTTAGTGCTGATTAGTAGACACCAGTCACATAAATACTATTATCATTGATGTACTTGTTAATGAGGCAGGCATGTAGCTCCAGACGACCAGACTATAATTAGTCTACTTTTCCAGTAATTACTGTCCATTTAGAATAGTATTCACAAATTCCATTAAAAAAGAACCAGTCTCCACCGGCACAAAGGTAAGACATGGGAGAGATGGGTAATGAAGAGGTAAAATCAGATTCAGAAAAATTGTGTATACCACGATCTCGCACCATCACGGTCTTCTCATAGAGCCATCAAATTTTACTCCACCATCCAGAATGGTTTGGTCAAGTTTGGAAGTCTGGATCTCATAGTTAAATATCATCATAAAGAGCTGTAGCTCTATTGCCATTTAAGGCTGAGGCCCCTCGTTGCGAAAACGCAGCTTTTTTTGTTGCAGAACCAAAACCAGGAGTGGATTTGGAAGGAGGAAGAAGTATAAGAACTTCCTAAATACTTCCCATTCCTTTTGTAGCCATTTTTGGCTTTGGCTTCAAAAAACGCAACAAAAAAAGTTGCGTTTCTGCAACGTTGGGCCTTAGCCTTGAGTTTTCCACATTAACATAGCCATATTTAAATTTGTAGCCTTATAAATATGAAACATTGTTGCATATAGAAGTAGTTTAAACTTTTTTGAACTTTGTAAAGATTTCCTCTAACCATCTTAGTGGTGACATCTTTTGTCTTTATAGGTTGCCAGTAGATATGACTAGGAATACAGGAACCTTCTACGATCTGGCCCTTGTTAAACCCAGCTATGGTTCCCTTATTGTGGCCCCTTAGACATAGTGTTCCTGCCTGATAACCTGTTCATGATAAGGATACCATGGTTGGGTTTGTGAACATGCATTGAGAAGATTTTCTATGATTAATAATCTCGATGGTATACTGGTATATAGAGATGTCTATCTGCCAGGACATTGTACTGTATGTTTAAAGAATATTGTTCCAAGCTACAATGAACTAGCATATAGAGCTATATACAATATCTATATACTAGTACAGTATACTTGTAAAGCGGAGATAAACTGAGGCTTTAAGTCAGAGAAAATCCTCCCACAAAATGTGCTTTCTTCTTAATGGCAGCCCTGACCACACTAAAGCGGATCTTCTTTCTGATTTACTTTGTCTTGAAGTCCTTTGTAAACCCTTCTTGTCTGTGTTCTGGTATACTGAGATACATTTGTGTAGGACACAGTAGAAGGTTTATAATACACTACCTGTCACTGTCAGAAAGGCGAAATATCATAAATCTTTTTGTATGAACGGACCTGAAATCAAATTTATGTAACCAATGATGCCAGTCTAGTTTTGTGTACTCACAAGGTAGTACGGTACCACAGTCAACTTTATATAGGGTTTTTAGTAAAGAAATATTCTTAGATTATTATGGTGGGCTCTCCCCAAGGAGAGTCCTCCTAACCATGTCTAAGCCTCTGACCTCTACCAGGTTAGTCTTCTCTACGCCGGGCTGACGAGATGCAATAACATCGAAACGGCCGTCCTCGGTTGAGAGACTATACCTGGTAATAATCCCAGCATCATTGCAAAACAAAGGCCTCTTGGAAGGTCGAGCATGATGTTAAAGGGAGCAGCCTTTATTGGGCCATATCACTGAGATTCTGTCTTCCTAATTACATCAGAGAAGACAGGCTTGCACATTCCAGTGAGCGCCCTCTATTGGTTTGCAACACTGAGGCACCTGACTTCCTAATTACATCATGGAAGACATATTTGCATATTCTTCCCATAGATTATTCATGTAATTGACCTAGGAGCAGTTACATGTGCCATCATTGCTGTTGAGTTTGGATACAATACAGAATACACACAATACTACAACAATGGTTTGTAGATTTTTTTACTTGGGTAGTCGCCCAAACAGAAATACCCAAAAATGATCACTAAGTCTTTAAATAGATGCAGTGTTGTGTGTGTGTGTGTGAGTGTGTGTGTACAGCGGCATGTTACTTGTAATGATAGTCGCTGCAGTGTGACAATTTGACACCTTGCATCTCAATGTGTGAATTCCTCTCCTACTCTCTGCTCACTGCAGTTTGCTAGTTTTCCATAAAAATCACTCACCTTCTGCATTTATCCTCTGGAGTAATGAAAGCGGCTATTAAAATACCCTGTTCAAGGAGGAACGTGACGAAGAGGTGAAAAAACTGTAGAAATGTTATTACTAAGCAATGGTGGAAAGTGACACCATCGCTCAATGTTAAAGTCATTAGGATAAACTTGGATTTTACTGACTAAGAAACCCCGATCCCATCCCGCTCCAGTCTGTGCATGTATAAATGACAAAAATTCTCATGTTTCATAATATTTTCAGAGCAGTGATAGATCAGCACAGACAGTAAAATCTATACATTTAATAGGATAATATTTTCTAATATATTACAAAGTGCGCTGTCCCTGTGAGTATTCGGATGGAGCCCCCAACCTGAGGCCAAACAGCCTAGTTCAAGAGCAGCAGGCCCTCAAGTCAGGGTAATGTAATGGTACTTTGAAGATGAACAATTCCCAAATGGTTACATTAAGTTCTCCAACAGTACAGTTTATAGGTATATATAAAATATCAGTCTGCGGAAACCAATGTTTACCACGTTTTCCAAATCCATCCTATCCTGTTTGTCAAAGTGGGGGCATATCGACATACAATAGCTATTCAACCTCTTCCGAACCTCCATATATATTGGATAGTTAAACATGGTGCTTGTTCGGGAGCTCAGTTCCATATGTGTTGTTCCATTACTAAGGCTCCCAGGCCTGCAATAGGACTATTACTACTGAGTTCTGCCTACAGTGATAGTACTATTGCCAGAATCCTGGTGTAGTTTGCTATTCTACCACCAGTGGCTGCTGTTTCTAACTCTGAACTATTGTGTTGTACTTCCACTCCTCGCCACGGGAGGCAGCTGTGTTTATTCTAGGAATTGATTTTAACATAGATGACCGATCTGTAACGTGAAGCCATCTTGTTTTCTGTTTGGACCTATTTATAGCCATGAGGCAGTACAGCCTTTGCTCGAGTATTATGACTTGTTTCCAGTCTCCTGCTCCTCAGAACTATCTTAGGGTGCATTCACACGTAGTAACGTGCCGCGTAACCTGGCACGTATACGCCGTGTGAGATTTTGAGCGCCGTATACGCTCCCATTGATTTCAATGGGAGCCTGGATCGTATACGCCGCGTTATTTTGCGAGTATATGAGACTAACTCCCTTTGAAATCAATGGGAGCGTATACGGCGCTCAAAATCTCACACGGCGTATACGTGCCAGGTCATGCGGCACGTTACTCCGTGTGAATGCACCCTTACAGAGACTGTTTCTACAACTTTTTGATCTACACTTAAAGCAGCACCCCAGACTACTACTCCTCAATACCTATCTGCTCCTGGCTTATTCCATCTGGCCACCGGATTCTAGCCATCTATACCGGTAACATAACAACTATATTACTGTATTACAGGTACCCCCTAATATGTTGATGATGGGTTGTTCCGCTGGGTTGGAAACCTAAGGAATCAGTTGTAGAAGGATCCCAACAACAAGTGTTCAATTTCTCTGCAGCACCTCCACAGGTGAAATGAAGCATTACAACAATCTCTATCAAATCACAGTACTGTCCATGTAATACATAAATATGCTGAGTCCTCCAAAGTAAAAGACCTTCATTGTCGCTGCCTATAAAAAAGCCACTTGGAATTATGTTATATGAAATTTCCACCCCCTCGTGACTCAATGGCCAACATTACCTGGAATGAGGAGGAATCTTTCTTGACTAAATCACATTAAGTGGATTAGAGAGAAATAAGATGATTCCTAAATGTTCTAAGCTGTAACATTTTAAAGCGGATTATTGTAAATATCACATAATGTTTCCCAATTGTGCAGGACGGGAGAATTGATTTTCATAATATTTCTGCTGGTGTTCAAGAACAATAATATGTTTCTCTGTGAGCCGGTAAAGTCCAAAACCCATCCTTCATCCTACAGATTAAGGAATGATTGTTCTCATTGTGACACAATATTAAATCATTTTTTTCGCCAGAGCCGCATGGCTGTGCATTTCAATACACCAGGCTCCAGTAATTGTATTCTCTAAAAACAATCTGAGACCATTATTGATATTCAGAGACATTTGGACTGGATATTAATAAGCAAAAAGGAAAAAATACACATTTGAAATCAAAATAATGGACCAAACAGTATCATTGCCATATTGGAGTTGAACTGAGGTTATTGCTATGTTCCTATTGGCTACCAAGCTAGTTAAAGGGATTGTCTGGGTCAAAAAAAAAATCCAAAACATTTTCAAACAGTATATTATAAGTAGGTATGGGCAAATCTCATGAGATTCATCCTGTGAACCTTTGGAAGGTTCACAAACCAATTTTGTTTCGGTCCAAATATAAAGTACAAATATTATATTCTGGGTTCTCTTTGAACCCCACAGTATAATAATCTGAAGTCCACGGAAGTCGTGTAAACATAATAAACAGTCACCTTCCCTTTCTGGGTATCTTCTTTCCTCTTCCTTCCTCTGAGGTCCATCGGGGGGGGGGGGGACGGTGGCTCCATCATGACACTTATCCCACCATAATTTTGGTAGAGGGTGTGGAAATGGCTAAGGGAGGTTTCTCCTTTTGGATCTGCCGTTTCCCTCGACCTCCTCTACATCTCTGTGTTTGGATTTTCTTTTGGTAGACACTCTTCTTGTAGTGAAAAATTGAGTTATGGTCATTGTGGTGGTAATGGGTGGGATTAGGGTCACGGACGAGATGTGAGTCGGAAGGGGCAGTGGATTGGCCCGAGATTCCACCAGACCTAGAGGAGTGGTCTGTAAAGTGGGGGCATGGTAGGGCTAAAAAAGAATCAACTGAGGGGTTGGTGGAGCCAGTGGGGATGCTGGATAAAGTACACAGGGATGGATGAGAAGTGACCATAGTAGATACAGTTTGATGGATGGGACTGACGGGAAGTTGCGTTGCCGCTAGAATGAGTTTGCTAGGAGAGGATGTGTCTATAGTATCATGTAAAGAGTCTTCACGTGTAGAGAGTTGGGATATTGGTACATCAATGGCACTAGGTAGTAAAGAGGATAGATGATGTTCTAATGTATATTAGAGGCTTTACGGCTCTAACATGCGGACAGAAAAGTACTTCACAATCTATTTTCATGTCCGCATGACTTGTGTAGAAAGCACACGGACCCCGTTATAGTCTATGGGGTCCATGTGCTTTCACTGCTCAGCACTTCTCAATGCTTTTGGTATTCTGTTCAGGGTGTACCCATGCAGACTCTCTGAATGGATTACCATACGCAGATGTGAACCAGGTCTTATAAGTGCCAGGAAATTGACCTCCATACAAAACCTTTGATCCCAAAGAACAACCACTGAATGTTGAAAGAACCAAAGAGAGGTGAGGGAAGGTGAATGTATCAATTTTACACACCTCCTCCCAGTTTTTGCTTGTTGTACTGTCTGGTATGAAGAGACCTCAGAGTTTAATAATGATTCATGAGTGGCGAACCCCCCAAAATCTTGGATTTAGTCAAATTTGTAATTGACCCAACTTGGTATGAACCAGGTTAGTCATCTCTAATTATTAGGGGAGATTCCCCATTTGCAACTTTTTTCTAGTTGCTAAGTACAAAGAGTTCTTCTTGTTCTGGGTGACCCAACACATCTGGGATTATACTAAGTAACCATCGATTTCGATGGGAGACGTAACTCTACTTTTTGCCGATAGTTTTCCAATCAACTATAAGAGATTGTTGGAAGTCCCAGAAGATACTTGCTGTGATAAGCTTATGGTGAGGGGATCCTTACAGAAAGGATTATCTCAGTCTATATACCCTTCAAGGTAACAAGTAGTTGTTCTCTCTGCTACTAACCACCCCATGAATGGTTTAGAAGACATTTCAATTTTGTATTTTATTTAGATGACCTATGACATTTGCCAACACAAATATAATATTATGGACACCTTCCATCTTGTCTTGAAATTCAAGGAGTGTTACTATGACATCAGACGACACACAATTTGTTACACTGTAGTCTGTAGTAGTAGTAGTAGTCCATGGAAACACAATGACTTGTGTTGGAGCTGTATACTCAAACATATACAATATTTTTAAGCAGAACGCTTCAATTCTATTTCATTTTATGCAGCGGAACAATAAAAAATGCTATCAATGGTGGACATAGACTTCAATATGTAATTTGTGTTGCTCTGTATTCCCCAAAAGAGTATACAGCAAGAAGGACGAGTTTAATAAAGGCACCAAACAAATGTTATCTTGACAATTTCTCCTTGAAATTAAATTTTCATTTAAATGCTATGAACTGAAAGATGCAATAGACACTTGGAAACCACCATTCTTGAGAGAGCGGAAACTAATTGAGCAGCAAATGATATCTTCCAGATGGTACGTATACCATGTGAATCCAACAAATTATAAATATCCTCAGGTGTTTTCAGGAATCATTCCAAAATCAAATTTATCTACTGAACCATGGAACACTTTGGAGATTCTAGCAAATCATATTCTACCAAAGATTTGCAAGGATAATTTGATTAGTTTAGTATTTTTAAGCACTGAAGATGCCGAGATACATGAGCTGACTATGGATAAATGTCTCCGATTGTCATATCAGAAGGCGGATAAGATAAGGGATTAATGCTTCATATCAGAAAGACGAGGGTCAAGGACAGAATTTAAGAATTGAGATGAGTTATAAGTAGGGTTGAGCCGATCTTGACTTTTCAGGATCGATTTTAAAATCCGATTTCCAATCATTTTTCATTTGAACCCGATCTCGATCCCAATTTCGATCCCAATGTAAGTCAATAGGATTTTTTTTATTAATCGGAGATCGGATTTTAAAAGCAATCCTATTCACTGTACAGCATGGAATCTAACAATTGTTAGAATCCACGCTGTGTAGTGAATCACTAAAGTAGCCAGAGGATTTATTTTTAATCCTCTGGCTACTTAATCCCCCCTGGTGTCCACTTACCTGCAGAGATGGCTGGTCCTGTGCCCCATGCCTTCATTCTTCGCCTCGCTGCTGCTCCACTCTGCTTTTCTTCCTTTGCTGCCCCCTCCCTACCAGGTTAGGAGAGTGTGGGCGGGTACTGGGAGGGGAGACATCATGTCTCCCCGCCCCGTACCCACCCACACTCTCCTAAGCCACAAGCCCCGCCTACCTAGCGCTTTAAACACTAACCTGGGAGGCGGGGCAGCGAGGCAAGAAGAAGGAGGGCACCGGAGCAGCCATCTCTAGAGGTAAGTAGCTGCTAGAGATGTTTAGTTTAGCATCCCATTTGAATGAATGGAGGCAGCCGGCGCACAGGGGGTTAAGGCTGTGTGTCGGCTGCTTCCATTCATTCCTATGGAACTGCAGCGGAGCCTTCACACTGAATATACAGCGTATACTCAATGTGAAGGCTAAGCAAAGCATTGTGGGAAAAATCACCAATCTCGATCCCACATAAAAAGATCGTGTTCGGAATTCCGATGGCGATCGTGAAATTTTCTCAATCGCCGATCGGAATCCAATCTTTTCCAAACACGATCGCTCAACCCTAGTTATAAGCATGGGAGAGACAGCTAAGCATTCAAGATCCTGAAGACAAAGTATAGGACTGATCTCGTAAACTAATAGAAAACTTGAGCATTTCACGTTCTAAACCTAAACCAAATGGCGAGTTTACGGATAAAAGGGCATAATTATTTCATTCCGTTTTAATTAAACCACAGGGCCTTTTACTGAAAAAAAAAGACATCGAAGCTTCTGGCTAAGTAGATGGCATTCAATGAAAATGGTAATTACGCTATCTAGTAAAGCCATTTAGGGGGCCGTGTTTATTGGGCTAACCTTTTTATGTGCCCACCGGCCATACATTTTACTTTTGCAAAAGAATAACTTAATTAAAAGAGATGTTCGCTGACGGAGTTTGTTTAGGAGCCGCGACCAGGAGTTGATATCACGCTGTGTATTCTTTATATAGCTCATTACTTATAGGCAATATTGTTACAATGTCTATGTAGATTGGATTCTTTAATCAGCGAAGATTACGTTATTGTAGCAAGGAAGTTCTCTCTCATCGGAAGGTCATGGTATAGGAAGGGTTCCGAAGAACGATGTATCGTGAGGGTTTGTTTACAGTGTATATTTTTCAGATTTGACTACATTTTCAATCCTAGTAAGGTGAAGTTTATCATAATGCTCCATACACTGATGTATACAAGTATAGACTAAAGAAGAGCATAGGAGAAGTCTCATTCGTGAAAATATCAGATTAGGATGTGCACAGATGTATCCCCTTTATCTGTCCTCTTGGCTGGATATGTCCACATGTGCATCACAAGTTGAGTAGCTTTTCTAAACATGGTTTTGTCATAAAGTGCTATGTAAAGTATCCTGTGTGTCTACAAGTGACCGAAATTGGAGGTCAGTTAAAGGGGTTAAAGCATTCTTGTTCATTTCCTCCATTGCTTAATAGCTTATATACACCCTATTCTGCAGAACCCCATTTAATACATGTGTGGAGGGCAGCTGGAGAGGCTGGAACTCTAGTTCCTCTATCTCCCCTGCAGCCATTAGCTGACGTCAGCATATCCCCTTGCAGATCCATTGAGTAGAACGGTCAATCATGTGATCGAGAGTTGGAGTGTCGGCAGAGGAATAAGAGGGGGCATTCACACTACATATACTGAAGCTTATTCTGAACGTAAAACACGTTCAGAATAAGCGGCGTATAAAGCACCGGCACTTCCCATTCACTTCAATGGGACTGCTCATAGTGAAAGAAGCAGCCCATTCATTTCTATGGGGAGCGCTCGTATGCCGGCTCCCATAGAAATGAATGGAGCTGCTTTATACGCCGCTTATTCTGAACGTGTTTTACGTTCAGAATAAGCTTCAGTATATATAGTGTGAATGCCCCCTAAGTGCTGCAATGCAGACACTTCCAGTTTGGCCATGACTGATGATTTTGGCCAGATTTGCTGGTTTGTTTAAGGACATGGGATGTCATCAAAAGAGAAGAAATCAGAATCTTGAGGTTCATGTAACATACAGAGGAATTTGGGACTTCTTATTTACTAGGACATGATCATTCAACTCCTAAAAGAGTTTAATTCCTAACCAACTCCTTCAAGACTCCGCTTTCTCTCAAATCACCTTCAATACAATTTCATGAGATTCGAGCAGAACCATTGACAGGTTGTATTTCACGTTTGCAACCTCTGGGTGGCCACAAATAGAAGGTAGAAAATACAGTAAAGTTTAACTTCACACCTGATACATTAACAATCTGTGGGATATACAACTATTTCAATGGTTTTTGTTGCCTTACGTGATAACACTGAATATCAAACTGCAAAAAAATAAGTTCAACGTAACTCACTAATACATATAGGATATTTATATTGTGAGAAAATATTGCAAAATTACATATATCTTGTGAACTGCTCATCTGTTACAGTTCTGTGTATATGTTTAAAAATAATATTTTTAAACAACAGACCCGCTAGTCTGCAAGGCACTGCAGTGAGGTCCACAGGCGTAGACGGTCGGCTGTAAGGTCTGAACAGTGTGCTACCAGTTTAACTACACTGGCAGTCATGTGGTGCGGTACACAATGTGAACAAGCTGCACCAACACCCTGCCAGTTAACCTCACTGGACAGGTGCACAGTACAGCTGAAACAGCAAGGCTGCCAAGGGTTAAACTTCACCCCAGGTCAGCAACAAAACATGCTCCTGCAACAGCTAGGAGCTACTAAGTGAGGAGACAGTTAAATGGCTACTAATTCCTACTGGCAAGGCCAAGGAATCCTACCTAGATCCCTAGAGACTGCTCCTACCATTAACCATCAAGGTACTTAGTCAAAGTGTGAGCACCGGGCGGGCGTTGGCTCACACCATACAAAGGCTAGTCCCCGCCCAACAGGGCGGTGGCCATGATGTCACCGATCATCCTCAGTATGGGCAAAATGGGACTTAGCCTCTGAGCGGCTCCAAAATGTCTGAGCATGCTCAGTGGGCTGAAAGCTGGACTTAGACTCCAGACACTTCACTGCACAATGCCAAGTGTTGGACTGGCCCGCAGGTGGCGCTATGCGCTGAATGGGAAGCCTGTGGGACCCCATCCTAACATTATCTTAAGCCACTCATCAGGAAACGTTAAAGATAATAAAGTCGACATCTGTTTGTCAGATGCCACTAAAATCATTCTCTTATGTTCTTATCATGTATATAGCCAATGTTAGGGTAAAATCCATGGTGGACATGCGCTACTTTTGGCAAAGTCCCACTGAGAGCTCAGCAGCGTAAACAATGAGAGCAAGAATATATATAAGAATATATAAAAAATTCAAAGAATGACAAAATGTTGCGAAAATCAGTTACATTCTTTATGTGTTAAATTTCCATCCGCCCCTCGTTCACTGCTAAGTGCATCGCTGAATGGCCATATGCTATTAAACTTTATGAACCTCCAGATTAATTGCTTTTGCCCCAATGTTTCATTACGGCACCGTTGTCATGGAAACACCTAAGTTAACCCTATGCCACCTGCTATGAGCTTCGGAGCACGCATCTGTTATAATGAAGAAAGTTACAGCGCAGTGTTCGGAATAACAACCAGCATATTATCCGCACAGATTGCCCAAAACCATGGACTTAGTAAATGGCTCTGTGGTTAGTTGTGTAACAGAAGGGACATTGTGAAGCTCCACTGAGGGATGGACGGATGTGAAAGATTGAAAAGAAAAACAAGATTTTATCTGGAATTCCTGGAATTCTGATGAGGAATATGCCAAGTTCTCTTTGATGGAAAAAAGAAAATTTGCTCTAGCTCCACCTTTTGGAAGCTTGTTCTCTATAGATAAATTCTTGTTTTTCTAAGAAACCCATGTTCCTACAGATGCTTAATCTGTGTACATAATGGATGAGTGTAACCTGCCGTCACCTTAGCACCACATTCTCCTATAGGTGGGAAATCTCAAATATCAAGAAGTTGAGAAAACTTATCACAGCTTGAGAAGGAATTTTTCCCTCTGAAATGGAGCAATTGCCTGAGCCTCATGGGTTTTTTGCCTTTCCCTGGATCAACACTGTAGGGGATTGTAGGGTTATAGGTTGGACTTGATGGACTGATGTCTTCATCCAACCTCATCTACTATGTAACTCTGTAACCAAAAATACATGACTAGCTGATCCCAGGACAAATGGAACATTGTTTAAAGCTAAGTATTGGGAAAGAGAAGGCTTCTGGGCATTGTAATGGTGTAAAGACAGCTCATGAGAGCAACTGATTGTAATAGGGTATGGAATTGGCCCTAGAACCATGTGAAGGGTTAAAAAAAAGATAAACTATTCTGCCCTGGGTGGCTAAACCAAGTACCATGAGGAGACCTGATCTTGTTTTGCTGCTCCTTCTTCTGGTAGACATCTTAACCAATTTCCAGAACCAGAGTAACTCTAAATATATCCATTAAAGACTACCAAATGTTTTTGGACTTGTCCCCTTATCCTGGGCTTCTGGAGAGATACCAGGGCTCTAACAGACACTCTTTTTTTGTTACAGGGGGTCCTTCCCTGAACCTCCCTCCTAGACATCTAGGTGGCAGAGCATCTAAGCTCTTTTTGTACCTTTGCTCCGCGGCAAAGATCCTCACAGCCAAACACTGGAAGAGTGCGAACCCCCCTTCTGGTATTGCGCTTTTGGCTCAGATGAAGGATGTGAGGAGCCTTGAATTTCTGACTGCCAGTCTTAACAAGTCCCTGGACACTTTGCAATTGGTTTGGTCCCTGTGGGACTCGTATAGCATATTACTGGATCTCTGAATCTTGGTCCTCCCCTCCCTCTTGTTCTTCAACTGTTCTATGTTGTTGTCCTACAAAAGGACTATTTAGTATCCAGAGATTTTTTTTTTATTTCTGTGATCTTATCTTCTATTTACATCCCCTTGTTTTGTCACTGCTGGAATCATCTGCCGTCTTGTGTCTCGGAGACCTTGATCATTTCCAACTTCTATCAGTAACTGTAGCATAAGAACACAACCAAAGGGGAAGAAGAGAAGACGTCACTGTCAGCCTATACTAAGTGGTAGAAACTAAGAGAGTGATGCATAGCCGAGACTGCACAGCCAGACACATGCACAAGTGACTGAATAATGGTAATGTATGCTGCGAGGAGATGGAGACAGTCACATAACTAATTAACATCAGAGAGCAAAGAGTGGAGACGTAAACAAGAAGAGATAATCAACTCCCGAAGGACGAGACTAAAGACTATGGGAAGTCAAGAACCGAAGGAGAACAGGAATAAGCTTTATAGGCTATTTGTATCACTCATTTATATGGGGTGATCGCTTTTTATTTTCTACGTACAGATTAATTTAGTACTTTAATAATGTTTCCTCTCTCCAGTTTCTATTGGTATAGTGTATCTCCTGCTGACAGCGGTTAGCACATATACCTAACTTGTATAAAGTCAAGACTTACAGCAGCTAAGTCCTTGGAACCAGTTCAAGATCTGTACAAAGAGCCTTGATTGTATTCCGAAGGATTAGGAAAATGGCTTGGTAATTTTTGAAAACAGCACCCCTCATGTCAGTGGGCTATGTCTGATATTACAGCTCTGCCCCATTCAAGTGAATTTGGGTGAACTGTATAGATAAGGGTCATAGTTTTCATTGAAAAATTAAATTTTTCCTAATCTTGGACAATACCAGTAATAATTTTATATGTACTTGAGGGATCTTTTGTGCTCCCTCAGGCTCCAGGACCTTGGTACAATCTCTGTAATGCCTGGTATTATAGGGTAGGGTTTTGTTCAGTCTTTGAAAATATGTAATAATAGCATAATCAGTCTTCCCCTCACTAAACTCTCCCCTCTACAATCTATTCTGAATGCAGCGGCCAGGCTCATCTATCAGGCTAGACGCTACAGCGATGCCTCTGGTCTGTGCCAGTCGTTACATTGGCTGCCTATTCATTATAGAATAAAATATAAAGTTATCCCCCTCATCCACAAGGTTCTCCATAATGCCGCACCTCCATACATTTCCTCCCTCATCTGTCTACCGTCCAACCCGTGTTCTCTGCTCACTCAATGACCTAACACTTACATCCTTTATTATCAGAACCTCCCACGCTCGTATACAAGACTTCTCCTGAGTTGCACCACTTCTCTGGAATGCTCTACCCCGGACAATCAGATTAACTCCCAATTTCTACAACTTCAAGTGCAAACTAAAGACACATCTTATCAGACAAGCCTATCACAATTCCTAATGTAAACCCTTCCGTACTGTCATTTGAATCCCCCAAAATCTAACCCGCCTCTGTCCCCGCTCCCACATTTCCCCACATGATATGATGCCATTTCAGGCTAACGCTATATGTCCAAGCACCAGCCACATGTTAAAGGATACGACTGGTGATGGCTCAAAGTTTTATGTTTGTTTAATGACAGTCACCTCTATTACAGAAGTGTCTGACCCCTGTATAAGCAATGCCGCCCCTGCTACCTCTTGTCACCTCCTCTACCTCATAGATTGTAAGCTCTTGTGAGCAGGGCCCTCAGTCCCATTGTGTGAAATGACTTTCTTTGTAATGTATCTTTCTGTCTGTATTTGAAGCCTACAAATTGTACAGTGCTGCGGAATATGTTGGCGCTATATAAATAAAAATTATTATTTTTATTACGAAGGTAAGAATGAGCTAGTAATATTGCTTATAAATGGATTACTACATGAGGTCATATTGTAAATGATTTTCCGTATACTAATGAATTATAAGTTACATTGACGTAAATGAAATCTGTAACTCAAGGCGAGATAGTGATTGGTGTAAAGGACACAGACGCTGGAGCTGTCCATGGTGCTGAATCATGAGGAAGGTCAGAGAACTGCTCGGATTAACTCATATAAATCTATGAAGTCAGTACTAGTAGCAGAGCGTCTCTAAAGAAAGATGGACTGAGACTACAAAGATGGAACACTCTGTAGAGGGCGCTATAACATGTGCAACTATTAAGTATATGAAGTTTAAACTATATTACTGCTAAAGTCATCATATACGTATATAGAAATGTGAGGTTCTTAGCACACTATTTGATAAAATTGTGAGAGCCCATCTGCCCAGACAAGGTAACCTCAAGCATATGGGAACCTACACAGCTCCAGTAAACTGGGAACATACCTATTATTACTCATATAATCCTATCCATATATCCCACCAAAATCCTAAGGAAATGAACAAGCACCATTACACAAAATCATGAAGTTTATTATTAACAAAAAAGCCAAAATTTCAGGACTAAAAGCAGTTGGTAGGATTAAATGAGAGTAACACTAACTGATGATGGATGCTACAGATATTCATTAGTTAATAATTTGTTAGTGTATTCTCTAATTCCAGGTATTAACACTTTAGGGATCCACATAGCTGTTACGGTTCTGTGTATATATTTAGAAATAATATTTTTAAAATGACAGACCCGCTAGTCTGCAAGGCACTGCAGTGAGGTCCACAGGCCCAGATGGGCGGCTGTAAGGTCTAAACAGTGTGCTACCAGTTAAACTGCACTGGCAGTCATGTGGCGCGGTACACAATGAAACAAGCTGCAACAACACCCTGCCAGTTAACCAGGTCAGCAACAAAACATGCTCCTGCAACAGCTGGGAGCTTCTAAGTGAGTAGACAGTTAAATGGGCTACTGATTCCCACTGGCAGGGCCAAGGAATCCTACCTAGATCCCTAGAGACTGCTCCTACCATTAACTGGAACCTGACCCTAATCTCCTGTCTTAAGGTACTTAGTTGAAGTGTGAGCACCGGGCGGGCGTCGGCTCACACCATATAAAGGTTAGTCCCTGCCCAACAGGGCGGTGGCCATGATGTCACCGATCATGCTCTGTATGGGCAAAATGGGACTTAGCCTCTGATCGGCTCCAAAATGTCTGAGCATGCTCAGTAGGGAAAGAATGGCACTTAGCCTCTGAGCGGTTCCAAAGTGTCTGAGCATGCTCAGTGGGCCGAAAGCTGGACTTAGACTCCAGACACTTCACTGCACGATGCCGAGGTCCAGAGTTAGATTGACCTGCAGATGGCGCAGTGCGCTGAGAGAGAACCCTGTTGGACCCAATCCTAACAATAGCATAGGAGTAATATACACCATCAGAGCATGGTCACTATACAAGGTACGGCGCTGTGCTTGGGAAGGAATGGAGTGGCCACTGCAAACAATGACATAGTCCCATATGGCCCCCTTTCAAAGCACAGAAGATGATGTTTCCTTGCAGTTTTGATACATCTGTTCCATCCGGCGGACAACTTGGTGACACCACAAAATAACCTTGGGAGATGACTTAGCGTAATGGAAGAGATTATCATCAACGCTACATGGGGCCCAAATAAAGACTCCCAATATCAAATGAATGTGTTGAGTTTAGGATATTCTATGACGATATTGCGAATCCAATTTTATTCAAAAATAGTCAAGCATTGTCATATTCTTGATAGTAAAGGCGATCATTAGGACATCGTCAGTGGGAAAACAGAGTCAGCATTAAATTTTCCGATAATCCCCATGAAGCACTTAAACAGCTCTTATTTATAGGACAGCGTATACCGGAGGAGTAGTGGCGATATTTTTACGACCGAAGCAGACGTTTTAATAAATTTAAATAAGTGAATTTTATGACAATTTAGTTTTATATTCCTACTAAGGAATATCCCCAGATGCCCATAGGCGCACATTATGTCATCATGTTCACCGTTCATTCTTTCTTCGAGGAGCGATTCGCAACTTTTTTTTAATCCTATATATTATCCGCTTAAACTTCTTTGCTCGACCTTAGAATGGATCCAGATTTTATTTAGTTCCCCCATGGCGTACTCACTGTAGGTAAAATGCTTTTAAGACAAGTAAAATATATGGCTGTCAGGGGGATCGACTGCAGTTCCTGCCAACATCACGTCTTAGTGAAGACTAAAGCAGCGCTATCAATCACTTAAGAAACATAGTGACGTCTTTAGCTACACTTTATCTATAGGTGAAATTTATAGGTTGGAAGTGGCCAAACTTTATCAAGGTAAAATCTCGTAGCCTAGTGTGTAAGGCTGAATAAGAAGGACATACAATAGTCCTGTAGTTCAGCCTGATCTGCAATGTCACAAACTCTCATGAAGCAAAAAAAAAAACGCGGAACAAAAATTATTCTTGGCTTAAAATCTTACAAGGAAGATAAATAACCAGTGACATAGCACCTACATCATGTATTATGGTTACCCTCATCTACGATTTATAGAATTAAGTATTCTAAGTAGAACAACGTCAAGTAAAAAGAACCCACTGAATACTACCTAAGATCATGGTTACTTATTCAACTTCTTTATTATCCATGGTGTAGAAGTAAATGTAGAAGACCGAGGAACAAGGACTGCGCATCACCCGTTTGATTAGGTTAGATAAACAGATTTATTATAGTTCACACACAATGCGTTTCAAGTCAAAAGACCCTTTCTCAAGTGCATAAGAACCCTTCTGAGGCATTGAACTCAGGCACCTCAGGAACCAGTAAAGTGGTGGCGAAGCTCAGGTCAATAAAGGAACAAACAACCAAAATAATAGGCCTGATTATTTTGGTTGTTTGTTCCTTTATTGACCTGAGCTTCGCCACCACTTTACTGGTTCCTGAGGTGCCTGAGTTCAATGCCTCAGAAGGGTTCTTATGCACTTGAGAAAGGGTCTTTTGACTTGAAACGCGTTGTGTGTGAACTATAATAAATCTGTCTATCTAACCTAATCAAACGGGTGAAGCGCAGTCCTTGTTCCTCGGTCCTCTACATTTACTTCTACACCATTGGTGATTGGGCACTGCAGCTGGACATCCCCCAGGGAGGAACCCCCTAGCAAACGGTTCCACTGCCTATTGATAGTTGTGATCTCTCACAACCTAAAAAGGTGAGAGTAACTACTATACTGAAACTAGTTACTAATATACTAAGCTTACTACACCATATACAGTGCGGTGCTGTCTATCTTTTGTCTTCACATATCTCTCTTATCCATGTCTTCCTCATACTTGTCCATAATGGGATGCTACATTATATATTACCCATCAGTGGGTACAAAACTTCAGGATGGCCAGGGTGGATGTAAAACAACACGAAAAAGTTATATGTACCTATCCCTGGCACTGGGTTATCCAGTCGAGGTCCCCTTCTCCTTACATGGCTTGTAGGGATTGCTCACATAGCCACTGAGACCAGTTAGTGGTAGGTAACCGGTGATGGTCATCATTGGTCCCTCTCCAGTGACTGTCGAGACCATTAGTTGTCTTGAGATCCTCCCCGCTTCCAGCCTGATAATCCTTGGAACCCACTCTAACCACCCCTGAAGTTTTTATTTTTCATATATAACCCCTTAAAGATTAGAAAAAGCTAGTGAGGCCAATAAAAAAATATAACGTCTATGGGAGAGTGTCGTGAGATTGTTCATCGATACTTGCAAAGGTCATTGTACAGGGAGGAGGAGAAGGGATAAGGAGCTAAATTGTCTCCACCACATATGGTTCATTGCATAATTTTGTGTGATTTGTCTTTAACTTTGGAATAAAATGGCCATCAAAATATGTCCCCATAGTGTGAAGGAATAAAGGATCGGGCATGTTGAACTTCAACATGCCTGATCATTTTGTTCTGAGGACACATAATCCGTCACCAAAGGATTCTAGAAGTGGCTTACACCGCTTTCCCCATTGCTATGTGCATTCTTAACTAGAGATGAGCGAAAACTGTTTGGAACAGCCGTTCCGAACAGCACACTCCCATAGAAATGAATGGAAGCGGCCGGCACGCGGGGGGGGGGGGGGGTGTTAAGCGGCCGGCGGCAAAGTCTGTGTGCGTGCTCATCTCTATTCTTAACCCTTCTAGCCACCAGCTAACTTTTATACCCAGCTTTGGTGAACCTTGCGTTTGTCGAAACCTAAAATTTTTGTAAAAATTGAAATTCTTCCAATTCTTTAAGTCCAAGCTGTCCAATCAGGGGTCCTTGATAAGGGAAATGGGTCCAGTTGATATATTCTTGGGTTGGGCGGTATAATCCAGTGTTATAGGAAACAATATTATAGATTTTTATTGTAATAGAATATTGATAATTTTTTAAATAAAAAAATTTACGTAAAAATTTGGCGTTTTCGGACGATAGATTTCCTTTACAGCTATCCTGATGCTTGGCAAGCGAATAGTTAACGGCGTGGCTTTAATAGCGTAATAATTATTTACCATATTTCCTGTAATGAATATGCAAAGTGCAGTTCATGTAAGGTTTAGTAAGGAAGCGGCCGTGATTAATGCTTATTTCATTTGTATTCTGGCAGGAGATTGGCCTTTATCTTGAGCACTTGTCCGTATTCTATAATTTCTTTTATTTATACCCTTCTCGGAGACAAGTTTGGCAGTATTCAGCCGGCATCGTGTGACTTTTGTGCATCCTTAGCCATAAAATATTTTGATTAATCATTTCACCTTTCAACTTGAGAATCATAAGACTATTTATACGAAACAAACACATATTTTCCGCACGAGCTGACAGCCCTTCTTGTTGAACCGCTTTATGGGATGTTAAGAGTTCCAAAAGAAATATCACAATCTGTCTTCAGACACCGACTGTCACGGGTGTCGAAGTTTATGGATTGAATTTTTGCGTTCATTTTGTAAAATTATTCAGGCCTAAAACAAAGCGTATCGTTTCATTGAGCAGCACTCGCGCTTAGGTCATTCGTAACGCGGTCGCCACCGTCGGATAGGAACATAAAGCAGTGTATTCGGGAGTCATAGACAGTGTGTTGTGTTGCAAATCGTAGGGAGATGTTGTAAAGAGGAATTAATACAGTTTTGGAGTGAATAATGGTGGAGTATAAAAGTAACATAGTATAGAATGGAAATTACAGTAGTAGTAAAAGACCAAGAAAACGGCTAATGAGGCATCGCGGCAAAATGAACAATAAAAAATGGGTATGGGATAAATTGTAGCTCCATAAGGTTATCATTTTTTAATCACTCATTTAAAGGGCCAAAAATTAAATCTCTATACATAAAATTGAGTATATATTGTTCATTGGTGGGGTCTGACTGCTGAGCGCGCCGCCCATCCTGAGAAAGGGGGCCTTAGTGAAGACAACTGATCCAGGTCCCGATCCCAAATCGGAATGCTCCAGCTTCAACCGTCCACCATATACAACTTCCTCCCCCACTAGGATGGATCTAAGTACCATCCATCCTTCCCCTTTTCCTCACCCCAGTTATGACTCCCGGTGCCTATATTTTCAGCATCCTATACTGACCTATGGATGTCCATACAGTAGACAGGCAATAGATTTTGGCGATCATCATGTAATGCTTCACTTTCCCTGTCTAGGAGCTGCAGGAAGATTGAATACTTGTTTTCAGATCCCATCTGAAATTATAGGACATTACTGGGGGTCTTGGCAGTGGGATACCCCATGACCAGCTTATAAGTAAAATGACCCACATGGGTATGATAGTGTAATACTGGAATATTAAGGACATTAGAGCATTTTACTGTTACGGTTCTGTGTGTATATAGAAAAATAATAATTAACACAAACAGAACTGCTAAACTGCAGAGCACTGCAGCGAGGTCCACAAGCCCAGATGGGCAGCCGTATGCCTGAATATGAACCACCAGTTAAAACTGCACTGGCAGTGATGTTGTGCGGCACCAATGTGAACAGGCTGCAAGAGACTCTCTCCAGTTAACTTCACTGGGAGAGCGTGACTGTGTATAGCAGTTTTGAGTGAAGCCAAATGAAGCCTTGCAAGAAGCACCTGCTAATTACAGCAGAGGAACCAGGCCCTAGCATATGCTTCACTCTGCTACACAATCAAGACTGCCAGGGGTTAACTTCACCCCTGGTCAGTAACACAAAGAACTCCTTAACCAGCTAGGAGCTGTAATGCAATTGGACAATGAATAGGCTTTACTGATTCTCACTGGCAGAGCCAAGGAATCCTAGCTTGGTCCCTAGACAGCTCCTACCATTCACAGGAACCTGGCCCTGACCTCCTGTCTCAAGGTATTTCCAGTCAAAGTGTGAGCATCGGGCAGGCGTCAGCTCACACTATATAAAGGCTAGTCCCCGCCCAACAGGGGGCGATAGCATGATGTCCCTGATCATGCTCAGTATGGCAAAAATGGGACTTAGCCTCTGAGTGGCCCCAAAATGTCTGAGCATGCTCAGTGGGCCGAAAGCGGGACTTAGACTCCAGACACCTCACTGCACAACGCCGAGGGCGAGGTTTGGATTGGCCCGCAGGTGGCGCTATGCGCCGGACGGGAAGCTTGCGGGACCCCATCCTAACATTTACATATCTTAATAATAGCTATTTGTGCCAAAATCTAAATATGAATTTGTATATGGTATAGGAATATAAAATAGTAAGAAAATATTGTTTTCTCTACCCACAGATATGTCTTTCCTTAACTTCCCTCTTGGTTTACCATTTCCAAGAAATCTGGAGCAAATGGACCCAGTTAAAAAAACAAACATGATTTTATGATACTCTGTCACAAGATGTATATCCTATTTGTACCTATGTGTGGCCACCCAGTGGTTGTATTCTGAATTACATAATACTTCAGCATGCCAAAAATTATGTGTACAAAAGTTTTTATTACATCATGTTGATAAGTAGCAGGAAAATAGATAAACACATACAACATGAGCGAAAATGCCTGAGGTCCGTCAGGTTTCCACCCAAAAAATGCAAAGAGAAAAGTCCTGCTTGCGGGACTTATATTCCCTATATTTTTCATGTAGATTGTGGGACATAATCCCCACATGGAATAGATTTTAAGGACACGTTGATCCAGAGTTTTTATACTGATTGCCAGATTGGACTCGGGAAGGAATTTTTTCCCCTGAAATGAGGCAATTGGCATGAGCTTCATGGGGTTTTAAGCTTTCCCCTGGATCAACATTTTAGGGTACTGTAGGGTTATGGGTTGGACTTGATGGACTGATGTCTTCACCCAACCTCATCTACTATGTAACTATGTAATCCAAGTGCTGGTGTGAACCCAGTCTTATTGTAACAAAGTGATATCACAACTGTCCACAACAAGGTCAATGTCCTGGAATTGAGCAGAGTTTCCAGGAAATTTTTATTTTAATTCTGAATTTACTGGACCAAGGTTTATAGCAGTGACCAGAGAATAGGGCTGTCAATGACATCCAGTAGCGTCACCTCGAACACTGATGACTTAGACAGTTAATATTGGTTGATAGTGAGATTTGATCCAAAGAAAATAATTTGACCCCAAGTAGCTATTTTTAGAAATAAGTATCAGGTTGTTATGAAATTTTCCTAGCGACCCTGGCATACAAAGCATTGCAAGATATAGTCCATATAGTTCTCTTGGCAGTCAAAAAAACATAATTTTACAATGGTGGATACACTGTATACTCGAAAAGGAAGATGGGAAATCCACAGAAAGCTACAAGGAAGATCACAATAAGATCAAACAAAAAATTTCTTTAAACTTTTGGATAAATACAGTTAGAACGTGACTACGGATCATACTAAACTACCTTGGCATTGAACAGTGACAATATGGTTAGGCAAAAACGGGGCAAATAAGACAAAATAAGAAGTGAAATCCACATCTCCGGAATGTATCCCTTGTTTTTACTGCTCCAAGGAAACAGAAGAGACTTTAAGGATTATACATGTCTAGAATTTTCTGTTATTTCTTTAATTCTGTAACTATACGGTCTGTCATCCTATTTTGTCTGTTTTGTGCCTTATGTATTAAAGCCTAAAATTAAATACCATTTATATGCACCGAAGAATCCTCAGCCTCTGATGTCCGACAAACATTGTGTGCAGAGCTCCTGTTGACCCCAAAGTCGGTAGGTGGTGGCAGCAAATTGTGGTGTTAAGCTGTTATTTCTGCTCAATTTGCAGCTTGAGAGAAAGAGAACAAGATTGAGTATAAGCAGGATTGCAGTTAGATCCATGTCATGACAATGACAAACATTGATAATGTCCGTTTCTCACAAAGACTCAAAGCGCAGAGAGTGTTGTGCAATAGGGGAGTTAATGGCTGCCTTAGGCAAGGGTCAGTTGCTTGTACAAGGAGCCAATTTACCTATCAGTATATTTTTGGCATATGGGAGGAAACTGGAGGAAACCAACACAAACCTAAGGAGAACATACCAACTCTATGCAGATGGTGCCCTTGGGCAGATTCAAGCCCAGAATCTCAGTGCTAACCATGCTGCCGATGTCCAGTGTTGGGCAGGTGTGAAACTATTTACCAAACTTATAAATCTGAATTTCTTGGCACACATTTTGATAAAATGTTGTAAGCATGTCTACCACAACATTGTTACTCACTTGTCCTTAACTCCCCCTTTGGCTGCCTCCTGCTTGAATGCAACTCAATGCTCAACGCTGAAGTCGCCTTCCTGGTTGGTGACGCCAACTAACTATACAGATTGTGTTCCAACTTTCAACTGGTGGAGGCCAGGAGGCTGGGACTAATAGTACTTGCAATACACTGTATATATTGTGGCTAGACCCTCAAACATATCCTCTAGCTCTCCTCCTAGGCTGGGGCAGTGCTGAGGTGACCTGTCAGGGACCTGGTGGTAGTGATAGTGTTTCATTAGGGGCACCTTCTAATAGTTGAAACCTCCTTGAGCCTCATGGAAGTTGGAGTGCCCGTGATGGTTGTGTATGGCTAAGACTCAGGAGACAGTGTATTTGTACTTGAGTTAGAACAGGATAAACATAGCACCAAACCTCCATTGACGATTGGGGCTGATTTAGTTAATAGTACGTGTGTCGACAGCCTGTATCTGTCTTGTCTTCCATATTAACCAGTGTACAAGTTTCCAGCTGTGGGATGTAGACCCTCAAGGTTGCCCTATCTGTCCTGAAGTCATAGGATCGTAGCTATGAGGCCCATAAAACACTTACTCTCAAGCACCCTTTGACTCTTGACCACCATCAAATTGGGTTCTCTTCTGGGTGACCTTTGAGGATCATGTGTCAGGGCTTGGGCTCACTGGAGGATCCTCTGGTTGTCTGGTAGCCCAGTCTGATCTTGATCTCAGGGTGTGCACATCATCTAAACACATTTGCAGTATAATAATGTATTGCATGTATATCCAATTACAATCCACACACTTTGCCTGTCGTCATTTATCATCCTTTGTTAGGTGGCATGTCTCGGTGCCAGCGTGCACTAACATCTGTCTAACTTGTCACCTATTATCAGCCATCTTGCTCGAATATTCAGACAACAAAGTGCAGATAACGGAAATGGCAGCGGCATCTGCAAGCAAGTGTGAGGTATGAGAAGAGCAGGGGAGGGGGGCATACTTGATATGCGGGGACATTGGGCTTTGTTAGGACGATCAGTCAATCATTTATCCAGTGTAATTCCGGCAATCAGCGGCTGATGTTGAGCAATCAGCATTAGAATGTAAACTTTAATATTAGCATCGCGCACAACACGGCCGTAAATGCTAAATTACCATCTCATTACATATTCTTGGAGGGAGAAGAATTTGCTAGTTAACAATAGCATATTTATTTTTACATTTGTATCAAATTAAGATGCAAATGGATGCAAAATATGGAATAACAACAGATTGGCGAAGTATCTACAAGAATCAGTGGAGGGTTCTTATGCCAGAAGAGAACACACACAAAGCGCTACAACCCTGGCTAATAATCACTAATAACATTGGCTATGTATTATCAACCGAAATGTATAAGAGAAGAACCTAAACAATGAGTGAGTAGCTACAGAGGAAAACAACTTAAGACTGAAGAACATTGCCCTTCAGGAGGTTATGCAGATTTAAGCAGGCGCCTACCTATGCTGCTTTCCTCGTGGCTTGATAATCTACACTATTATTCTCCAGACTTCTGCTCTCAACATAGAATTTTAGGGTTTTATAGTACTGGTCTAGGGGGTCATATGTGAAATATAATAATACAGCTGTTATACACGGTACTGCTAATGCTGTTAGTCACCTATTCCCTTGTGGCAGGATGCCATTTGATCCTGGTGGCAGGATGCCATTTGATCCTGGTGGCCTTTTCAACTTTGCATTTCCCTGTGCAAGTCAACTATTTTATGTTACAATGTTGGAACTTCTCATCCATACCCTACTTAGGACTCGTTCACACGTGTGGGGCGCCCGCGCGGGTTTTGACACAGAGAGAGCCGTGTCTCTCTCTGGTCAAAACCCGCCTGCCACGACCATCGTGGGCACGGCTTTCCCCTTCTATGTCGGCTCAAATGAACGAGCCGACATAGGAGGATGCTGCCGCTAGGCGGAAGCCACGGTCCAGCGCGCCGCGGCTTCCGTCTGAAGATAGATCATGTCGCTTCTTTTCTCCACTAGCAGCAGCCCGCCGCTAGTGGAAAAAAGAAACCCGGCGGTCTGTATAGACCACCATTGTAAAGGGGCGGATTTTGAAGCGAAATCCGCTGTCAAAATCCGCCCCTTTGTTCACGTGTGAACGAGCCCAAGCAGCAAAGTGTTAGTGTCTCCTGGGTCCATCCACATTCTATGTCTGGTAGCTGATTTTGGGCTCTCTACTCCAGGTTACAGTTTCTGTTAGGGTCCATGTTCCTCTATGTTCCACATCTGTTCCCTGCTGCATGTTTGGTTGGGCACATGCACGGTACATGTGACTTCACAGCAGTACTGCGCATGCGCCAAGAAAATGAGCGGCGTCAAGAACGACGGAACTTCTGGCCAGGAGAGATTAGGTATACACTGCCTAGTCCTATCACTTATAGAAAGGAGAAAGTGGCAGAAGGCTACATATGTTAGCTCTTTTAAGTAGCGGCAATGCCTTCATTTGCATATTGACAAAAATATCTCTCTTGATATCTCTTCAATGGAGGCACGGAATCCGAAACATTGTTTGATCCAAATGACCCTAACCTGGAGCTGGGTTGATATGACTATTTCCCTTTAAAGTGTTGCAATACCACTCACAACCTGTACACCCTTGCGGCGCTGTTGTCCCATTTCCAGTAACACACATTTTTTTCTAGCTCTACACAACTTTACAAGGTTCTTTCCAGTTGGACGGTCTGACAATGTGATTTACCTCCATTTCAAAGCCTTTGTCTACATGTAGGCAGCTAGGCTGGAATAGGAATTTGTCCTCGAACCGATGAACGAGCCAAGTTTTGTGTATTGGGATCTTCATTTGCAAGTATATTACTTGCTAGCACACACGGTATTCTTTTTGTTTGGGAAACTAGAAAACGACTTTAGTCGTCCCTTAAAGAGTTTTGTGCCGAATCAAAGCCCTAGAAAATAACTGCTCAAATGAGAGATGTAATTTCAGCTTTGTTAAACACCAGCAAAGGCAGAAGAGCGAGAACACGCGGGGCATAAATGCTGACAGTCCAAGCTGCGACACTAACAATTGTTTATTGTTGCCAGGGGGCTCCGCAATTATTTTTTATTCCTTGGGAGATTTGCATAGAAAGTAAACACATGAATGAGCAATTAAGCAAAAGCATATTTCATGGTATTGACCCAAAAGCCATAAAGGCGTAAAGTAAATTAATTGGTCGTCATAAATATCACAATAAAGTAATGCAGGAGACCAAAACACAATCCTTACAAATGAAATCAGTCGTCGCCGCGTTTATCTATATAATAAAATGGGGAAATTGCCTTTAAGTCTCCTGTAGACACGCACATTATGGCACAGCTTTGTACCGAGCTGTAATGAGCAGACTAAGGTTACTAGGACGGCCTCATTTATTTTTCATATTTTCATATGGCGACATACAGATTATTTTTTTTCTTGTATCTGAGTACATGAGAAAGAAAAATACTGTATTTTGCACTTGGTTTCCATTCCCAAATCCGCTGTCCCAAGTCCTGCACCCAACGTAAGGTTGTGTTCACATTCACATTGCAGAAACCGCTGAAAATTGGCGCAGGAAAAAGTTTAAGTTTAGAAATGGTGGGCACACAGTAGACACTCAATGGACCCCATTATAGTTAATGGAGTCCAATGGTGTCCATGTGTAACCACTGTTGTAATGGTCTGGCTCCCCGTCAATCAAGTCCACCAACAGACCCGAACGATTGTGAGCCCCATTGCTTCACCCTCACCATTAATCCAACTTGGTCAAGTGATTAAAACAATTCATAATGAATTACTTTTTTTAGGAATTTCTCCAAAATTTTAGATTCTAGAGTAGGGGTCCTCAATCTTTCTAAAACAGGGGGACAGCTCACTGTCCCTCAGACCATTGGAGGGCTGAAATATAGTTTAAAAAAATTTAAGATTACGCATGCCACAGTAGCTACCCCCACAGAAATATACGCTTCACAGTACGACTGTTATGGTTCTATGTATATATATAAAAATAATAATGAACACAACCAGAACCGCTAAGCTGCAGAGCACTGCAGCGAGGTCCACAAGCCCAGATGGGCAGCCGTATGTCTGAATATGAACCACCAGTTAAACTGCACTGGAAGTGATGTTGTGCGGCACCAATGTGAACAGGCTGCAGCAGACTCTCTCCAGTTAACTTCACTGGGAGAGCGTGCCTATGTATAGCAGTTGAGTGAAGTCAAATGAAGCCTTGTAAGAAGCACCTGCTAATTACAGCAGAGGAACCAGGCCCTAGCATATGCTTCACTCTGCTGAACAAACAAGACTGCCAGGGGTTAACTTCACTCCTGGTCAGTCACACAACAAACTCCTTAAACTGCGAGGAGCTACACAGCAGTTAGACAAGGAATAGGCTACTGGTTCCTAACGGCAGAGCCAAGGAATACTAACTTTGTCCCTACTCAGCCCTGCAATTGACTGGAACCTAGTCCTAACCTCCTGTCTCAAAGGATTACTAGTCTAAGTGTGAGCACCGGACAGGCGTCGGCTCACACTATATAAAGGCTAGTCCCCGCCCAGCAGGCGGGGGCATGACGTCACCGATCATGCTCAGTATGGAAAAAATTGGACTTAGCCTCTGAGCAGCCCCAAAATGTCTGAGCATGCTCAGTAGGGAAAGGATGGCAGCCTCTGAGCGGCTCCAAAATGTCTGAGCTTTTAGTTAAAGTGTGAGCACCGGGCGGGTGTTGGCTCACACTATATAAAGGCTAGTCACCGCCCAACAGGGGTGGTGGCATGACGTCACTGATCATGTTCAGTATGGGCAAAATGGGACTTAGCCTCTGAGCGTCCCCAAAATGTTTGAGCATGCTCAGTGGGCCGAAAGCTGGACTTAGACTCCAGACACCTTACTGCACAACGCTGAGGGAGAGGTTTGGATTGGCCTGCAGGTGGCGCTATGCGCTGGATGGGAAGCCTGCAGGACCCAATCCTAACAACAACCCCCCCACACAGTATTATCTGCTCCTCTGTACACCACACTGTATTATATGCTCCTCAGTAGACCTGTTCCCCCTACACAGTATTATATGTTCCTCAGTACACCCGCTCAGTACTGGATTCCCCGGTACTGAGCGTTCCGGGTGTCAGCTGCCAGCGGGTCATGAAAAATGTCCTTGGTGGGCCGCATGTGGCCTGCGGGCCATAGTTTGAGAATCTAGAATTTTTGAGACAAGTTTTTTGACATCGATCAACATTCCCCAAGACAAATCCCCGATTATTGGGTTTCATTAAAAATCAAATAATTTGGGATCTTTGGGTTGAGCCCAGCTTGGAATGAATTGGTTCGCCCCTCTCAAGCGAACAGCGCCGCACCTCCCATGAGGCGACCTGAAGCGAGCGCTTCAGGCGGCGCTATGTCAGGACTCCAGGGAGGGCGGCATTTTTGATTACCTAAGCCAGTCCAGGACAAGCTGTCCTGGACTGGCTTAGCACTGAGCGGTGGTTTGGGGAGGCCACTGGAGCAGCGCTGCTCCAGCGGCCACCCCTCACGCTCAGGCAGAGAGCAAGTCCTCTCCGTGCCTGCTCTCTGCCTGCGAACGGTGCTAAGCCCCGCCCCTTCACTCCGCCATGCCCCCTTTGCTCAGCCACGCCCCCTTCGCTCTGCCCCCTCCTCGGGAGGGGGGTGTTCTGTAGTTCGCCTCGGGCAGCGAAAGGGGTAGGTTCACCCCTGCAAGCGAACATACATTTTTGTATCCAAAGTGCATTCTTGCTTCCTAGACAATGCTTTTAATTCATATGCAAATTATCCGTCACTGTACCCGGGGGTGGCCGCAGATTATCCAAAGTGGAGGACCCTTCAAGAAAATATAAATTGCATAAACTTTTAGAAAGTTCTCCTATGCCACATTGCACTTGATAAAGGTTAGTGCAAATATTTCCAATGCAAATTATTAAACAAATTGAACTGCCAAACCATGTGATACCTAATATTGTAGCACTCGAGGCAAGGAAAGCTGTGTCTTTGAAGTGGCGGTCTTAAGAAGAGGTGAGACGCACTTATAATTGCAGGTCACAGGAATTTCCTATCTGACATTTTCTGGATTGCATCATCCAATCTCTCTGGATTTTATCACATACATGACTATTATTTATGTGCATCATTACAATTACTGAAAGGCAAGCCCGTGATTAATATGCGGCTGGTGAAAAGTAATGATTAGCAATTCGTCATTAACGCCATTATTTTGGATGACGGTTTAATTGAAAATTATATGTGAAGGAAACAGGATTCCGAGTCTGAGACTTTGCTTATATTCCGACAGAACTGCACATATTGTCTAGAGGAAGACACATGGCCTTAAATCAGAGACAAAAGCTTCAAGGGATTGTCCTCATTTAATACTCTATAATTATCATAATTTTTTTATTTTCTTGTGAGTCCATAATTCAATGTTGGCATGTGGTGATGGGTGAACGTCTCGAGGTTTGCCCCCAGAACCAGAATTGCTATTATTATAGTCTGGGGTCTCTTCAAGTTCCCAAGTGTAATTTGTGAGGGCTCCTTGTGGGGTGCAGATAAAATAATAACATTGATACTCATCTCTCCAGTTTTCACCCATATACTCTTGCAGTTTCTTCCCTGGGGTCAATCTTAGACCTCATAAGTCACATAGGGCACACCAACATCCTGGGAAGGATGACGTTGGATAAGTTGCCAAAAGGCGCTGTAAGAGTCTTCACCCCTATCCTTGATATTCAAGATTAGAGATGGTTGAGCCTCATGAGATTTATTATGAGAATATTCTCAAGATTCATCAGCTTGTTTTCCGACCCTAACCAGAAGAGTCCTCATTATACTCTGGGGTCTATCCAGACACCCGAGATTAAGATTGGGAGACCCAGTGGAGGTCATATCTTCTCACACCTTTCCTGGGTTCCATCTGGCATCTGGTTGCTGTTCCTAGGCATCTTCATCACTCTTCTTACCTCCTGGGTGGCATCAATGACCAAGGGGGACCACTAAGGTCTTTCATTGGGGCTCAGTGATCATATGGCGCATGTCAACATCATGATTTCCCTTGGGCCTCCACTTATTACACTTATTAGACCCCAAGGTATAATATTGATTTGTTGCTGGTGAACCTCCCAAAATTTTGGGTTTGACTGAACCCAAATGTTTTGGAAACTTTGTAAGGCCATTGTTAGGAGCTCGAATACAGGTGTAGTCAGAATTGCGAGAAGCAGTAGAACTGAACTTAACGGCCACTATCGGAAAAACCGTAACCAAGCTGCTACATACCCACTATGAGCCAAAGTCAATCTCAGGACATTTTTACCAGAGCTCCTAGTGGTGGACGTGGCAGTATCCCAGATTGGAGTTGACAATGCAGAGGAATGTGCCACAAATTGATTAACCATGAGCAGAAGCCACAGAGTAGAATTGCAAGTAACTCACCAGACACAGAGCAGGGTCGGAAGTGGAGATAGTAGCAAAGTACAATAGCAAGTGATGGAAGGAGAAGTCGAAGTACGTAGCTGGAGTCAAAATGCCAGAGAGGTTAAGTACAGCAGAGTCTTAATCCAAAGAGAAGTCCAAGTACGCAGACGGAAGGTCAAAGCCAGAGAAACACACACAGCAGCAAGAACAGGATGCAACAGAGACAGGAGCCAAAACCAGGGTGAAACAAACAGCCGGCATGGAGGAGAGAAATGGAGGGGATTATAAACATCTGGATCAGCTCAAATTAAAGCACAATTTCTTAAAGTCGAGTTTTTCTCAGTGGGCCCGGCAGTCTTACACGAGCCACAGCAAACATCACAACCCTAACAGCTAGGTTCACATCTGCCCCGTTTGGAGACTCCATAGCAAAAATCAGCAGAGAAAATGGACTTTTCTATCTCCTGGTTCAGTTTTGAAACAGCCGCTCCCCGTTATAGTCAATGGGGTCCGCCGGTGGACCCAATGGATGGACTCAATATGGGGCCTTAGCCTCAACCAAATCTTAGCTAAGTGGCCAATTATGTGCTGTACCCATGGATATAAGGGTGATGAATATTCTCGTTTATGAATTATAAATGCACCCGCCTTGCTTTGTGACACCCGATATCTGGTCTAGACGGAACTGCACTAATTATACAAGTCTTATTTACACGGCTTCCATCTAATTAGAAATACTTTGTTACTTGCCTATATTGGATACATTCATTAGGTTTACCCACAATGTAACAATAGAACGCAAAAGTAGATTAAATATATATGGATAAATATGACCAGTGTTCGTCCTCGCGTAATGAAAATAGTAAATACAAACTAATGCCGCTTTTATCACCCAACAATCTGTTTTCCGAACTAAAAATGTATTCGTTATCGAAATAAATTCTCTGCAAAAATAGAGCAATGTAAAATGAGTCAAAGCAGCAATACCACTGAGAATAATAAAACGCGCCATTACAGTGATTCCTGAGGTTCGCAACGACTTAGAAATTACTGGCTTATGTGGACTTTGTACAGGCACAAGCAGGGCCGGGATGGCAGGGTTATTTTTTAGTTTAAGTTGTTATTGAGTTTTTTTGTATATCTGGACAGTAGGAGCTATCCATTTTTATTTCGGTATTTGGCTTTAATTTGATTTTCTTATAGTAAACCTTCACAAGTCTATTTATTATAGTTCACACATAGTGCAGGGGAATGGATCTGTTGCATGCGTTAGATTTTGTAAAAAGGGACTTTTTTGGGGGATAGGTTATGCATATGAGGTGTGGACGTAAATATACATAAATGCAACCGCATGCTATAGAGACGTGTCCTTACCGTATAGTGTATAAATAATGTAACTACATGTAAGTACAACACATATAAAGAGACTATGTATAGTGTACCTTTTACCACATGGGAATAAGCGGTTGTAGATAATGCTGCCATATTGCCGTACAGGACACATAAATAATGCAACACTGCTGTACACATAAATAATAGTGCCATGCAGGGGTGAACCATGGCTTTCTGCCGCCTGAGGCGGACATCAGAAAGCCGACCCCCCCCATCCCCGGAGGAGGGGGCGGAGCCAAGCGGAAGGGGCCGCAAGGAGGGGGTGGGGCCGAGCGGAGCGAGCGTCTTTAGCAGGCAGGGAGAGGACCTGCTCTCTACCTGAGCGTGAGTGGCGGCCACTGGAGCAGCGCTGCTCCAGCGGCCTCCCCAATCCACCGCTCAGTGACGGTGACCCTAAGCCAGTCCAGGACAGCTTGTTCTGGACTGGCTTACGTCAGCAAAAATGCCGCCCTCCCTGTGGCCCTGGCATAGTGCCACCTGAAGCGGTCGCTTCAGGTCGCCTCATGGGAGCCATGCAGTACATAATAACATACCCACGCCACAACGGTACTAGAAAAATGTTCCCATGAACAATTCTAGTTAAAAATCACCTACATACAGCAATGTGTAAAAGTTGTAGGCAGGTGCGTAAAAAATACTGCAAAGTAAGAATGCTTTCAGAATGAGAAGTGTTAATAGTTTAGAACATTAAAGTGAATTCTAAATAAAATCAATATTTGTTGTGACCTTTGTCTTCTATCAATTCTTCTTGGTACTTGCAGACAGTTTTTCAAGGAATTGATCAGGGCTCCGTGGGGGCTGTATTGTCACTTCAGGGGCTCCTCCTCCAAAGGGCATTTCTTTATCATCTATCTATCTATCTATCTATCTATCTATCTATCTATCTATCTATGATCTATCTATCTATCTATCTATCTATCTATCTAAATTAATCTCTTATCCATCTATATACCTATCTATCCTGATCTCGTCTTTGTCTATGGATATAAATCACATTATACAATGAAAGCTTCATTTAGATAAAATAACAATAAACACCTTTTCAATAAAAGATTCAATCACAGGAAAAACAATCTGACATTATATTATATTATGTCTAAATAAATATTTCACACAAGCCGTAAGAACAATGGCGCAGTGTCTATTGACCTCGGTGTAAGGGTTTACAAATATACAGCTAAAGAAGAAAAAAATGGGAAACGTGACCAGATAGACACAATTAAAAATGTATACGATGGATACACACTGGAATAACTGGAAAGCCGTGCGTCCCTGTAATACTTAACACTCGCTTATAAAAGATGCATGGCCTATGCCTGGCCCGGCTCCGCCATCCTGTGCTGGGCTATACACATTTTATAAGACATTAGTTTAGTGTCAGGAGGTCGCCGCCTTAGTGCCAGGCAGTGCCGACAGGCGCAATTACTTTCGGAAACATCTGTTGCGCATTCTGACGTGGAGCTCACCATTGTGATATTTATTTCACATCTGTCGCTTCAATCACCGCAATTTTTAGGGGAATTAGCTAAATGGAATGATGCTAAAGAATTTTTTCACGTGGATCATCATCATCATCAGCCAAGGCTGATTAATCTCATATGGTCTCCTTCCTGAAATGCTTTCAGACTTGGAAGTCAAGGTATCATAAATGTGTTACTCCCGTCCTCCGGTGGAGTGAGACAGGTAATAAGATTTATGATACACAGCCTTTCTCTGTCAGGAAGGAGAAAATTAACCTTGTAATGCCAAAAGTAGTAAATGGTGAACACATAGTCAAGGAAGGGTTCTGTGGGGGAGGATGTGGTACAAAATGTGCACAATTACTGTGCAGTTCGCTCATACCTGGTGTTGAGACCTCACACCAAATACGGACAAAGGACAGAAATACTTGGCCGGGTATTGTCCCTTGGACACTCTAGTTTAAAAGGACTATACACCAAGACCCTGAGTGACAAAAACAAGAGTTACACTTTTAGCTGTAGAACTTGTAGAATTTCCAAGACCTTGATTTCATTTTAATGTCAGGCAGCAAAAATATATTTAAGTTTGTTCCCATGGCAGACAATGTCCATGATGGAAGTGTCGAGAAACCTGATACATTGGGGCAGATGTAGGGTTGACTGATCGTGTTCGGAAAAGATCGGTTTCCGATCGGCGATCGAGAAAATTTCACGATCGCGATCGGAATTCCGAACACGATCTTTTTAGGTGGGATCGAGATCGGTACTATTTCCCACAATTCTTTGCTTAGCCTTCACACTGAGTATACGCTCCGCTGATTCTGAGTGGAGTGGATACTCAGTATGAAGGCTCCGCTGCGGTTCCATAGGAATGAATGGAAGCAGCCGGCACACAGCCTTAATCCCCTGCGCGCCGGCTGCCTCCATTCATTCTAATGGGAGACTAAACTAACATCTCTAGTAGCTACTTACCTCCAGAGATGGCTGCTCCAGTGCCCAGTGTTCTCCTTCTTCGCCTCGCTGCCGCTCCACGCTGCTCTTCTTGCCTCGCTGCCGCCGCCTCCCAGGTTAGTGTTTACAGAGCTAGGAAGGCGGGGCTTGTGGCCTAGGAGAGTGTGCGCAGGTGCAGGGCGGGGAGACGTGACGTCTCCCCTACAAGTACCCGCCCACACTCTCCTAATCTGGGAGGCAGGGGGCAGTGAGGCGAGAAGAGCAGCGTGGAGCGGCAGTGAGGTGAAGAACACCAGGCACCGGAGCAGCCATCTCTGCAGGTAAGTGGACACCAGGGGGGACTAAGTAGCCAGAGGATTAAAAAAAAATCCTCTGGCTACTTAGTGATTCACTACACAGCGTGGATTCTAACAATTAAAGAGTTCAATTGTTAGATTCCATGCTGTGTAGTGAATAGGATTACTTTTAAAATCCGATCTCCGATTAATAAAAAAATCCCATTGACTTGCATTGGGATCGGAATTGGGATCGAGATCGGGTTCGAATGAAAAATGATCGGAAATTGGATTTTAAAATCGATCCTGAAAAGTCAAGATCGGCTCAACCCTAGGTAGATGTACTAATATTATTCTGATAAATCTGTCATATTCTTACACAGACAGAACCTTTTCGAATAGGAACTTAAAAAACTGGCCAGCAATGAGTCTGAATCTAAATTCCATGGATCACCTTTGGAGAGATCTTGAAATTGCTGTTGGGAGAAGAGAAGGCGCCCTGCAAATATGAGAGACCGGGCGCAACTTGCAAAAAAAAAAGTGGCTCTAAAATGCTAAGAAGTTTGTTGATGTTTATAGGGAGCGAATGATTTTAGTTATTTTTCCAAAGGCCATGCAACCCAATATTAAGTTGAGTGTTCCAGTAATTTTGTCCAGCCCATTTTTGGATTTTTTGCGAGAATTCTATAATTTTTTTCCCATTTTTTTCCCTCTATTTTTTGTGTTGTTCCAATACACACAAAGGAAACAGACTTGTACATATAATACATGTCTAATTGCAATAATTTTCTTGGAAAAATACTTCATTTTCCGGAAAAAATTTAGGGGTGCCAACACTTACAGCCATGACTGTATACAGGTAGAGGATAATAATATACTACTGCTTCCTTTACCGTGTTCTTTGTTATGAGAAAATTGGCCTGTTAGGTCGTAACTCTCAGTTTCAGAAAATTTCAAGATTTCTTACTGTGAAATTATTAGAATTCTTAGAAACCCTGTTTGTAGGAGAGCGAGCTTCTATAAGGATATACTATATATAACGCTTTGATACGAATGCTTCATTATATGGGATGGATTTGCTTTCTTGAATGATAAAAGACTAAATGAGGGTGAGATTGGCCGGTCATTTCCATGTTTATCATCATGTCTTTTTGTTATTTTCCCATCATTTCTATAATTTTGTCTGTATAGCGATATAGGACGTCATATAAAGAGATCATAGGGACACTTTTATGTCATTTTCTATTATTATAGTAACACAAGATGCTGCTTTGCTGAATATGATGGCGGTGGCGTATATGGATAATTGTATGAAATTGCATGCATCGACCCCCAACAGATGATCACGGGTGGAGGATCGGTTATGTTGCAGTTCATTGCCCAGTCCCTATATTATATCCCTGCCTTGGTTGTGTGATTGGTGGCCTAATCATCTTTATTACCCACGTCTGGCCACTCTAGGGTAAAAAGAGGGAGAACATAGACAGGGCACTCAAGGTTATATCGCATATCCAATATACTAATGCCTTCCCTTCTGGTGGTGACTTTGGCCCTAAATCAGGGTTGAGGGTCCAATACTACTTTTATTTGTAAGTTACATTACCCTGCATTGAGCCCTAGGGTCATAGGATATGAGATCTTGTTTTTACTTTCATCTTTAATTCCATTTAGATTCATGGTTGCAGTAAGATCTAGGCGTCTATTCACACCTATGAGTGGCCATCTTGTGTTTTTTCTGAGAGTTATACTGTGCTATCTATAAATAAAATTGCAGACTGATTTGTGCCACTCGTCCTCCTATATAATAGTGAGCTATTTCATTCATATACATTGCGTTTTAAACACTTTATAAGAGATCTGGCGCTGCCTTATATTGTTTATGAGCCCTGAGGACATTCAAAGATGGCGCCTATAGCCTCGCAGTGGCTACTGCACATGTGCAAGGCAGCGGACACTGCTTAACAAATACATGTGCGGGAACGATTACTACACATGCATTAGAGATTACTACATGTGCGGTAGAGATTACTACATGTGCGGTAGAGATTACTACATATGCGGTAGAGATTACTACATATGCGGTAGAGATTACTACACGTGCAGTAGAGAATACCACATGTACAGTAGAGATTACTACAGGTGCGCTAGAGATTACTACAGGTGCACTAGAGATTACTACATGTGCGCTAGAGATTACTACATGTGCGGTAGAGATTACTACACGTGCGGTAGAGATTACTACAGGTGCAGTAGAGATTACTAAAGGTGCAGTAGAGATTACTACAGGTGCAGTAGAGATTACTACAGGTGCAGTAGAGATTACTACAGGTGCAGTAGAGATTACTACAGGTGCAGTAGAGATTACTACAGGTGCAGTAGAGATTACTACAGGTGCAGTAGAGATTACTACAGGTGCAGTAGAGATTGCTACAGGTGCAGTAGAGATTACTACACGTATAGTAGAGATTACTACAGGTGTGCTAGAGATTACTAAACATACAGTAGAGATTACCACATGTGTGCTAGAGATTACTACAGGTGCGGTAGAGATTACTACAGTTGTGCTAGAGATTACTACACGTGCGGTAGAGATTACTACAGGTGTGCTAGAGTTTATTACAGGTGCGCTAGAGATTACTACACATGCAGTAGAGATTATTACAGGCGCTCTAGAGATTACTACACATGCAGTAGTGATTACTGCAGGTGTGCTAGAGATTACTGCAGGTGTGCTAGAGATTATTACAGGTGCGCTACAGATTACTACAGGTGCACTAGAGATTACTACAGGTGCGCTAGAGATTACTACACATGCAGTAGAGATTATTACAGGCGCTCTAGAGATTACTACACATGCAGTAGTGATTACTACAGGTGTGCTAGAGATTATTACAGGTGCGCTACAGATTACTACACGTGCGCTAGAGATTACTACAGGTGCAGTAGAGATTACTACACGTGCGCTAGAGATTACTACAGGTACGCTACAGATTACTACATGTGCAGTAGAGATTACTATTACACTATTATGGATTTTTAGTCCTTTCTTGTCTGTATCTGATTCTATCAGGTATCTAAGCTTATTACACTTTTATACCTGCTCTTTATCAACTTCATAAACTGTATGATTGTATACTTAGAGAACTGTCACTTTATATATTTATATATCTTATGTCACATCATTTTTATATATTGTGTTTTCTCACTTTCATATTACTTTCAAGACACATGGCTATGCTAATAATTGTTGATAATATTTTTCACACTAATATATATATATATATATATATATATATATATATATATATATATATATATATACACACACACACACACACTATCGCTAATGTAATGCTTGAAACGTCGCAGCATCAGGCAGTTAACCTCCTTCACTTTCCTTCACCACATTCTCTTTGGTGCACCGTATGTTTGTTAAGTTATACTGTACAGGACATTGGTGAGCACCCTATGCTTATACTGGTGCGGTCGTATATATATCTTATCTACTATATATAATTTAGACATTGTAGGGCTCAGTTCACACAGTGGGGGGTCGGCAATGACACAGTTCACACAGTCAGCGGGTTACAAACTCCAAGGGTGCTTTATTTCAATGCTTCAGTATAAAACAGCGTGCAAACAGAATAAACCTGCACCTGTCTGGCTCTGACTATACAGCAGGCGCCTCACTGTCCCAGTGCAGGATAATACCTAGCACCCAACACAGGAGCTAAACTGCCCATAACCCGCCCCAGGAGCGCTCGCTCTCAGACTGCAAACTTGTCAACCCTCTCCAGGCTTCCTTCCCCAGTAATGACCAACAGGAAGTCTCACCGGAGAAGACCTGGAATTAGGTAAAAACCCAGTAGTGGACTAAAGGTGTGGACTGGAAGACTCCAAGTACCAACCTCTCCTCCAGTCCAGGAAATGCAGCCCATACAACTTAAAGACACCTAGCAGACTACGTTCCACTAAAGCAGGGGTAGGGAACCTTGGCTCTCCAGCTGCTGTGAAATTAGAACTCCCAGCATGCTCCATTCACTTCCATGGCAGTTCCAAGAACAGCAGAGCCAGTATGCATGCTGGGAGTTGTAGTTTTGCAACAGCTGGAGATCCAAGGTTCCCTAGCCCTGCACTAAAGCATCTCATATCCTTCTGGATTTCTGCTATTTTGCCTGGCTGAGGAAACCAAGTGAGATATACTCCCTGTCCACACCTTTACTGCTATATATATAATGGGTGGGGGTCCAGATATCAAACCCTCACCAATCTAGTTGTTATCCTCTATTTTTCCCCGAATCACCTTCGGAGGCGTCTGTGCCGGGTACCCGGTCACCAGGACATGTGACTTACTAAAATGGAAAGGTAATGAAAAACTAAATTATTAAAAGCGCCTCATAAAACACTTGTCGTGCTGCAGACTTTCCTCCTGCCTCATGACGGTCGCTAATAGCTATTTTGGATTTCCCGTTGTCGGAGGCTACTGACAGTGCCCCCGCCATTATAGCTGTGTTAGATCCTTCAGATGTCCTGGCTTATAGAGGTCAGTATATACTTTCTTCTCTTCGTCCTGAGCTGTATAGCTGCATACACTCCAATATCCTGAAGCTCTGGGCTCCTTGCATATATCGGTAATCATATTCCGTCTGTAACTTGGAAACAAACAGATAATTAAATGTATAAACCCCCTCGTTGTCAATATCGCAGATTAAAAATATGATCCAGGGAGCTGAACCATCGATTGTGCCGAGGAACATGCTGTTACCTCTGAGGGGAAGCCGCGGCTCAGATTGCCGTGTAATGCCTTGTTTATGCCATACTCTTTACTTACACAAACTATATTGAATTCTGTCAATCTAATATTTTTTCCCAGTGCTGTTTGCTAACAGTGATGGGAAAATAATAGAACACATCTCATGGAAAGACGACACAATCTCCGAACCTCTACCTGGACGACCGGAATTACTTCCATTTCCTTCACCCGTTCCCACCGCATTGTTTTCCATTTTCGTTTTTGATTCCAAACACCATGACTTTTGTATTTTTCCATTGACAGTGTCATATGAAACCTTAAGGCCTAATGTTTGTGGGACGAATCGTACTTTGTAACGCTACCATTTAGAACCTGGGATTGGAGAAAAATTGTGTTTGTGTAATTTTCTTACGGCTTTGTATTTACAACGTTCGCTGTGCAGAAAAAATGATGTCTCGCTTGTGTTCTAAGGGTTGGTACAATTCCGGTGACATCAAATTTATGCAGTTTTTTTTGTTTGTTTTTTTTTGGGGGGCAACAGGGTGGCTAAGTAGTTGGCACTGCAGCCTTGCAGCACTGGAGTCCTGGGTTTCGAATCCTGCCAAGGACAACATCTGCAAGGAGTTTGTATGTTCTTCCCGTGTTTGCGTGTATTTCCGCCCATACTCCAAAGACATATTGATAGGGAAAAATATAGATTGTGAGCCCTTTAGTGTTTGGGTTTGGCAGTCTCTGGGAGACCCAATATACTCTCTATATTCACTGAACTCTGAGTGTGGGTCTCCTGTGTCTTATTTCCATCCGACATAAGGAGCCAACATCAGGAAATGTCTTGTAAGACACACAGGTGAGACCCTCAACACTGTGCCATCTCAGGTCCAGTAAGAGGATTTGGTGCCAAAGTCCGGAGTAGTCATCATCTTGGCTCTCCATTCACAGCACCATATCCATCCTGATAACCCTAGGACGTTGCCAACAGGTTTGGGGCCTCTAAACCATCCACTTTTCCTTATATAACTGGGCTCTAGGTCCCAAACTTGGCAACATCTATTCTATCAATCATCCATTTCTATCTTTTTAAGTTGCTGGAGATGATTCCAGCACTACAGTAAAGTGAGGTGTAACATCCTTGGTTTTAATGATGCAATGAACGTGTGCTTGAAGCCACCTGAAATGTGTCCCAGTCCCAGATTAGCAATAGAGACATTTGGGGCAGAGACTCTATGTCTGGGTCACCATTCTTCGTGACCTTTGACCCGCACTGGAATGCGACAGCCAATCGGTGACTGAGCACTGAACCTCTGTTTCAATAGCTTAGCCACCGATTGGCTGATGAACTAGTGCACCGATAGAAGGTCAACAAAAACCAGGGATCCAAATGGACACTCTCCACTGGACCATTGGCCAGATGGCCAGATCTGAATAATGTTTGTTAAATTATTCTAGGGAGTAAATAAAATAAAAGGAACACCCCTTTAAGTTTCCAAATCAAAGCCTGTATTGATGATACGTTTCAAAAACAGAATATTTATCCGGATTATGGCTAATGAGAAAGATGAATAAAGTTATGAAAAAATTCAAAAAATTTATGGGACAACATTTGGAAACAATGTTACTAAAGTCTATTAGAGTTATATAAAGAACCTAACGTGTTCCCTTATTCTCCAGGGGGGTGAGAACATATCTTTGAGACATTCATGGCAGACGTAATAGATGCCATGAATGCCGAGGGTATGTTTCATCAGGCTACATGTGAAATTTTTTTTGAACAAAGACCAGTCCTATTTTCTAGTCATCTCAGAAGATAATGATTGCAGTCAGAACAGACTATGATAGAACAAGAAAAATTTCAACAGCTTTGAACATTCAGCCATTCCTCGGATGTCTTCCTCCTGATTATTAGCCTACCTTTTATGTGAGACCTTTCTTCCTCCACATAACCTTTTTCGAAGACTTAAACAAGCCTTACGTTGAACCAGACTTGAAACTTCTTACCTTTCTAATGATATTCCAAACTTCAAATTCCTATGCAAATCTAAGAAGTCCTGTAAATCCCACTAGATTTAGTCATAAAAATATCATTATTTGCATACCTACTACTGTTGGCATACAAATGAATTCCGGTTTCGCCCGATTCTTTGTTTTCATAGATTTTATGTTCTATTTATACTCTATGTGCTGATGGCACGTCGACATCTCAGGAACATCGGTACATTTGGGGAAACCTATAGAACATTGTGCAGTGACTTCTAAATAAAGAAATAAAATGCTGTAGAGCATTTAAAAAAGAAATAAAAAGACAAATTTAGTAGGAAAAAAACTAGTGTTTCTTATTATGCACTGAATTGAACGTAGAACAGAAGAAAACATTGGTGAAATTTAGTTTTTTTTCAAGCATTAGCTGCTCAATTCTACTTCGCGGTTCCTCTTGACAAGCACAGGAAATGACCACACACTTAGTCATTGGGAGAGAATGGCGAACTTCTCAAGATGATCATTTCATGTTTGGGTTTGGCAGCCCAGGCCCAGTTTGTTTTGGGACAAATAAGTTTGGGATGAACCACACTTTAAATTGGTTTAAACATAGTGGAAAACACTGTTAGGGCTCTTAGGAACCTATCTATAATACATAGTGTATGACACTGTCAGGGCTCCTAGGAACCTATCTATAAAACATAGTGTATAACACTGTCAGGGCTCCTAGGAACCTATCTATAATACATAGTGTATAACACTGTCAGGGCTCCTAGGAACCTATCTATAAAACATAGTGTATAACACTGTCAGGGCTCCTAGGAACCTATCTATAATACATAGTGTATAACACTGTCAGGGCTCCTAGGAACCTATCTATAAAACATAGCGTATAACACTGTCAGGGCTCCTAGGAACCTATCTATAATACATAGTGTATAACACTATCAGGGCTCCTAGGAACCTATCTGTAAAACATAGTGTATAACACTGTCAGGACTCCTAGGAACCTATCTATAATACATAGTGTATAACACTGTCAGGACTCCTAGGAACCTATCTATAAAACATAGTGTATAACACTGTCAGGACTCCTAGGAACCTATCTATAAAACATAGCGTATAACACTGTCAGGGCTCCTAGGAACCTATCTATAATACATAGTGTATAACACTGTCAGGGCTCCTAGGAACCTATCTATAAAACATAGCGTATAACACTGTCAGGGATCCTAGGAACCTTCAGACCACAGAGTATAATAAATGGAGACCAGGGGAGGTGTAAAAATTGAAAAACCATTCATACTTGCTCTTGGCATCCGATACTCTCCTATGATGTCATCGTCTTGGGGGTTCACAGCTGAGGCATGTGATTGGGCCACCAGAAGTCACATAGCCATGGTCATGGTCATGACGCCCAACATGCCTGAGGCCCTATCAAAGGTCTCATTGCTGAACTTAGGCCAAAGATGTAACAAAAGAGCGCCATATGTCACGAGGAGGCCCATTTATATTTTTATCACCATCCCTGGGTCTCAACCTATTATACTCTGGGATCTGACAAGACCCCAGGGGTTAATGTGGCGACTATTTAGTTCGCCCAAGACAAATCTCCATTTGTTATGTGCCGATTTGCCTATCTCTAGTCATTGGTCAAGTTAGTGACCCATCTAACTGTGAATAACAATTAACTGAGCAACATTTCCAGAGTAGCCAGTCATTTCATAAAGCATAAATTTCAGTAGGATCTGAGGGCAGAGACCCCCAATGATGCCTAGAACAAAAAAGAGTTCAAGGTTTCTGCTGATCTTTGTACCCTTATGGGTCCCAAATTATCTGGTAAGACATATAAGGACTCTGATTTTTTTTAAGAGTTTTCTGCCATTTGTACACAGTCTTCCTATAAGTCAATGATACAAAGATCAGAACACTTGTCCCCATTTACTTTATTGTTTGGCCAAAACGTTCTCCTATTGCAACTTCTTATGCATGTTTATAAGATGTCCTCCAGAAGATTGATGCAATTCCATAGGTCCTTTATGGAACTGAAGGGGAAATATTATTAGTATTCAGTATTATTTTGTTGGTGATGTACAAACATGCAATAACCATGAACCTAGAGATAGCGGTTTTGATTATAAAATAACTAATAGTCTGTACTCGTACAAGACCACCCAAGAGTTGTGAAGATGAGCAAGGTTTCATTCTAAATGAATTATTACTGTTACAAAGTAACCTTGGTCTCCATGGGGACTTCAAAACATACAAGCTAAGGAAATGACCTGGCCATCCATTAAATAAGACTTATGAACCTTGTCTACGGTGTGTGTTGCCCTTTAAAAATAAAGAATAGCGATAACAGTTTTAATGGATTTGTATAAAATTTACCTTCAGTCATTTTCGCCATCTTTTCCTGGAAAATTCCAGCACTGGAATTAACCCGATGTGACCCTGGCTGCTATATTCTGTATCATACATGGTCTTTCAAAACTCTACTATGTTGACTTGATCACTAGAATCACTACTTAAGGCTGATACTATATAGTGTTGAAATGCAGAGTTTAAATTGAATGACAATTTATTTCATTTTATCCCTAAATTTCAGAAATAACCTGCGGAAAATTTAGACGTTGTGTTGTAATTTATATTTATTAGCAAAACATTTTTCAATGAATAATAATGACTTTTAGGACTTTCTAGGACATTGTCACACGTACAGTACAGACAGACTCTATTGGACTCTATCTCATTCTGATATTTAGAGACCCTATCTGTCTAATCTCTCCCCACACAATGGGTAGCGTGTCTATTAGCCTGGGCTTTTTATAGTCCTTTATGATTGTCTATCTTCGTTCATGTGGGCTGTTTGCAAGGTATTATGGGTGAGCCTGTCATGATGATAAGGTCAGAAGCCGTGTTGATGATCAATTGAACAATAATCCTGGGTAACTGTCATCGTACTAATTAATAAGACTGAGTGCTAGCAGTAAGGAAATGACACCAGACACACAATGTTGGTGTTAGTCCTTCTCTCAACCGAGGAAGAAATGCACTTTATTAGAGTTGAGCGAGTATTGTTCGGATCAGTAGATCCGAACAGCACGCACGCTTTGAAATCAATGCACGCAGCCGGCACGCGGCGGGTTAAGCGGCCGGCTGCCGTCAAACCGGAACCACCAGGTGCTTCCATTCATTTCAATGCGTGCGTGCTGTTCGGATCGGCTGATCCGAACAGTACTCGCTCATCTCTACCCTTTATTAAAGCAACATGGGGTTAATATAGCAGCAGAGAAAGGAAGAGATAAGAACAATATAAGTCTTGTGTTCGTTCCTGATTGGTGAGGGTTTAAGCAATTGCACATATAGCTAGCTACTCCTAGAAATCAGCAACCTGTGATAATCCTTTAATAGTCCCACAGAGGGAAATTTTCAGTACGTTACAGCAGCCTAGTAATATAGATACAGGATAGTACAAAGTAATATATTACAGAAGTAGACATCCATATGCTAAGAAGAGAAGATATACTAGGAGTCCATAGCAGCTAAGGAATGGAAGAGAAAGAAGGAAGACTTCATAGTCATAATCATTTAGTTTAGTTTTCGCTTGGTCTGATGTAGATTATACAGCCTGGTCGCGGTTGGAAGGAAGGACTTGCGATAGCTCCTTCTCACACTTGGGGTGAAGCAGACGGTCACTTACAGTGCTGCCAAGTCCCATCAAGGTCCTATACATGGGGTGGGATTTGTTCTCCTGCATGGAGGTCACCACAGACAGTGTCCTTCTGTCACCCACCACCTGTACTGGGCTCAGGGGGCTCCCCAGGACAGAGCTGGCCCTTCTGATCAGCCTGTCAAGTCTATTTCTGTCCCTGGTTGATATACTGCTCCCCCAGCAAAGGCCAGATGTCACATTAGCAAAGAATATAGAGGGATTTTTCATCCAGGACCATCCAGTTTGTTGACCTAGCTTTGCCTCCATGTGGCAGCCATTACCCACACATATCCTATCAGTCTCTTCCTCATAGGCACACCCTTGAAATATGAAATAAAGGGGGGAAAGAACCTCAAGGCAATTTTTTGTACAGTAACCAAGGTACATTTTACTGTGTGTATGTTCAAGTTCTACTTTTATATTTCTCATAAGTCAACCAGAATTTCGAAAAAAAAAAAAAAAAAAAAAATCCATTCCATAAGGTTAATACATAGCCTGCGGAATAGAATTCATTGTGCTCAAGGAGACCTGATAAATGTACTTTGGAACTTTTTTGAAATAATCAGTTTTACCCTCGAACCTCTTGTCATTTCTTTAGGGGCCGTAATTGTAAAATTTATAAGGAGAGAGAATAAATAGTGAGTGATTAGCATGAGAAGTTGACATGTTGGATTTCAGGGAGATGTGCTCTAATCCACCAGTGACAGAGAGGCTCAAACTTTGCTCCTAGATAGAGTTTCCTTTGTGAAGTCCTCAATTATCAGCCCAAGGTATCCGCAGATTCTCCGTGACTCGCGGTGTGCTTGGAATTTTATGAATGACAAAGGATTATACAGAGACATTATTGCATGCGTATGTCTTTCTAGTGCTTAAAAACTTTGATTCAACTTAAACCCAATGGTCGTCCTTAGATAAAATTAACATTTAAAGATTTCTATTGCGTTTCTGCTATTTGACGATATTTCCTAAAAGGGGTATTTCATGTGTAGACCGAGTTACTAGAAAAATCCCTAACAAAGAGGAAAAATAGGTCAAGTAGCAAATTTAGAATTTAGAAAATTCTAAATAGTACAAATACATTTACCAGTGAGAATTCTTCATGATTCCATAGGTTTAATATTTATGACCTCAGGTTACCTTCCCTACTTTATCTCACTTTATATCTTGGATTTTCTTAAATTTGTTTTATTATGGCTAACATATCGATGGTTACAATTTACGTAAATAATCTTTCACCAATAATAGTCCACAATGTATCTTCCTACATTCTAGTTGTGTTATTTCTTGTCCATTTCTCCAAAGTTTCGAGCTTTCGAGACCAAAAGAAACCAGGTCATTGTCTAGGGACCCTTCCCTAAGACCCCAAAAAAGCAGTGGTCCCTTCCACTTCACTTAAAGGGGTTGGTCAGACAAAATTTTTATTTTTTAAGTAGGCAGGGGTTGGTGGTCCTGCTGGTCAATTGTTGTCTTCTGGTGGAAGACCCAGCCACACGTGACTGCTGAGAACAATCAGTGGCTTCAGCGAAGGAGATGTCCCGGGGTAACTTTCTGATGCTTCTAATTGGCCTCAAAGGTCACATGACCACTGAATTAAATATTTTTTTACTATATTGTATCAACATTAGCGCCTAGTCTTACATCAGTTACAAGAGTGCCACATATGTTACCCCTTATCCGCTTACCGTGGCAGGGAGTATTTAACTCTCTTACCCTACAGGTTGGATTCTTAAACCTTGTCTTGTTAGCCCTCTATTCTTGTGTCCCCTGACAATCTCTGGGGCGACATACGTATAGGGAATTGCTGTAGGGTCAGCCTGGGGATGGCAGAGGCGAAATACGGGGTCCAGGGTAAGTAATATAGTGTTTCATAGTGTGAGTACTTGTGTTAACCCTCACTGAACGAGTACCCCAACTCATGTTTTTTTTTACCATTATCCGGTAAGACCCATCCATTTAAATTTTTATTAATGGTGGGTCTGAGGAATCTAAATTGGTCTGGTAATTTGTCCCTACTTTTCTGTGTCAATTGGCTTTCTTGAGCAGAAATTTTTTTATGAGTTATGGGTTTCAGACTTTGGTATCGACAAGTTGATCTAGGGTTTTATACTTATTGCCGGATTTGGAGTCAGGAAGGATTTTTTTTCTTCTGACATGGGGCCATAGAGATTTTTTTTTTACCTTCTTCTGGATCAACACTGTAGGGTACTGTAGGGTTATAGGTTGGACTTGATGGACCTGTGTCTTAATCCAACGTTATCTACTATGTGACTATGTAATTGGTTTGTCCATGCTGGTTCGTATACTCATCTTGGGTATTCGTTTGGTGTTGACTACTGTGTGCGTTCCGATTTTAATTAAACTTTGTTAGATCTATACACAACAGCACCATTTTATCATTTTATAGTAGGAGGACAGTACATGGAAGATATTTGTTGCCCATTCTCTTATTTTCTTAAAAACTGGCCCTGTCCAAATGAAAACTGATGGGGTGAATATTATCACTACATGTGGGATCCAGGCAATATCTACTACTTTATATCCGGCATCCCTTAGAGTAAATATATGAAGACGCAGGCTGGACATGACTCCAGACAAAGTGCTAGAACATAACAGTTTATAGATCACAAAGATTAACTGGATTATTCTACGCTCTGTAAATATCACCAACATGCGCATACACTTACCCTGCAGGAGCCTGAATATTTTATAAAACGATCACCAAGGCCATTATATTATGTTTTCTATCACCCTGAACTCAGCCGCGCTTCAGATATAAGGCTCTCCATAATGTTTATATACAGTCTTAATCATCCATCACATCATAAAGACCAAACAACTATGTAGTAAATAGACAAATATGTCTAGAATGGAGAGAAAAAACACCATGCACCCAAGAGCCTTAATCGTATGTGAAAACTAAGTGTTCTATAAAGCATTAACTTCTCTCTTTGTATTTACAATGACCAACAAGAGAAGATTTATAACAGCGCAATGTAATCTTTCATACACCAAACAGACGAAAGCAAAAGACAAGCACACAAATAACAAGAAACACCGTAAACATCAACTATCTATGGCGACAATAGAGAAAAATATATTAAATATTTATTAAAATTACTTTGTTATAGCTACAAGAGTAAGGGTATGTTCACATGGTGGATTTTAGCCAGGGGTGAACCATGGGTTTCTGTCGTCAGAAAGCCGCCCTCCCCCCCCCCCCGGAGGAGGGGGAGGAGCGGAGCGGGCGGGGCCAAGCAGAATGGGGCAGGCCACACAGTGGGGCGGGGCCGAGCGGAGTGAGTGTCTTTAGCAGGCAGGGAGATGACCTGCTCTCTGCCTGAGCATGAGGGGCGGCCGCTGGAGCAGCGCTGCTCCAGCTTCCTCCCCAATCCACCGCTCAGTGACGGTGACCCTAAGCCAGTCCAGGACAGCTTGTCCTGGACTGGCTTAGGTCAGCAAAAATGCCGCCCTCCCCGGGGCCCTGGCATAGCGCCGCCTGAAGCGGTTGCTTCAGGTCACCTCATGGGAGGTGCGGCGCTGATTTTAGCACTGAATTTGAGGCAGATTTTGTCTCAATATCAGCTCCAATTTCCGCCTGAAACCAGTCTGTTTTGATTTCGATGGGAAGGAGGAGCTAATTTTTTTTTCCCGTCTAGATGATTTTTTTCAGCTACTGGAAAAAATAAGCGTCATGCTCAATCTTCGATGCATTGCACATTGGAGTGAATGGGATGCGGAAAATTATGCCTGACATTTGCAGAGAGTGACGCGAAGTTTAGTCAGGCAGAAAAATTCCTGCAAAGCAAAATTGATCTCTCTGTATTTTTCAGGCATAAACCAAGCGGAATCCCACATGGACCCCATCATATTCTATGGAGTCTGCAGGTTTGCTTAGGTAACCGCTTTTTTATGCAGATAGGTTTCCATTTGGCCGATCTCCAAGCGGACTCCCGTAACGGAGACATTAACGTACCAGGCCTAACTTGGACAACCCCTTTTATATCTTTCATATCCTACGACTTATATTACTGTGGTTGAGCTGGACATGTAGTGCAGAATATCTCCCTTGATTCAAAAATAATCCATATTTACAAGTCAATATTCTAGTAAAATGAATAGGTAAACATCATCTTCATCAATAAAAGTACATCCTCGTAAAACTGAACATTTTGTGTCTCAGAATCTCTTACAGGAACAGCTAAAACTCATCACTTCTTGCACATATTTAATTCATAGCAGATCGATCCGAGCTGCCCTATCTATATTCAAAGTTCTTCCACATTTACATAATGGCACATGCAATGAATATTAGTTTCTCTATATTGTGATGGATAAAAGCTTGTAAGAAAGAGGGACAGGTTGTCATATGCTTGATAGTTGTTATATTAGAGTTCCAGTGCAAATATTTCAAACTAGCAGGATCTGGTTGATAACAGGGAACAATAGAACAGAACTGAATATTATATAGTGATGAGATATAGACCCACACACCCAAATGCCTTTACCAGTGCCAGCTGCAAGGCTGGATGGACTTTTCTGAATTTGAGGGTTTCTAATATGAAGTTACCACCAGAAACCATACAAGAAACAAACACTCCACTAACCAAAACCAAACCAGAGCCCACAATTAATGTACAGGGCATTCATGGATTGGGAACTGATGCAGCCTGTTCCTATTCAAGTAATAATAATGTATAGCGGTGGTGCCAGGGTACAATTGCTCTACTCCTATGATTTGAATAGATTTTGGCGCCAAGGGGTTTACCAGAACAGATGTTCTGTGTGGAGTCCATCTTCAGAAGATCAGATAGTGATGACCTTTCCTGTGGATAGGACATGTGTATGAAAATACATTTGGGGATGGAAAAACCTATTAAATAACACTATACACCATAAAATAAAAACAACAGTACATTGTATGGTGTCTAAGTTGTCATGTCGCACCATTTTATCTCAGACTTTTACTCTACTCAAGTCTTTCAACATGTCCATCCTCGTACCAAATATAGGGAGGTTCAGTAGACCTTAGAAATCCATAAACTTATCATTCCATAGAGTAATATTTCCATAAATTGTTGGTTTCATTTGGTCTTGTCGGCACAGGGTCCCAACCAAGCAGTGCCCCAGATCTCATGTGTAGCAGACTCATTATTGGTAGATTTATCGTCTTTCAACCAAATATTGGGATTGGTGGTTCCATTCTGGGGACTGATATTTGTCAACTCGATACAATAAATTAACACCCTCTGCAATGTTAAAATTGCCTTCCAACAGTCAAACCCTAGAGATCAGCGAGTAGTACTCGATCGAGTAGGTATTCGTTCGAATACTACGGTATTCGAAATACTCGTACTCGATCGAGTACCACTCGCTATTCAAATGTAAAAGTTCGATGCAGAACCAGCATTGATTGGCCGAATGCTATACAGTCGGCCAATCAATGCTGGTTCTTCTCCTACCTTTAGAAGTCTTTTCCGTGCAACTTCCCTGCGGCATCTTCTGGCTCTTCATTCACTCTGCCAGGCATCGGGCCTGGGCAGAGCCGACTGCGCATATCCGCTTGTAGTGCGGGCATGCGCAGTCGGTTCTTCCCAGGTCCGATGCCTGGCAGAGTAAAATTCAGAGCCGGAAGATGCCGCGGGGACGCTGCAAGGAGAAGACTTCTCGGAGGATCCAGCCCGACCCTCACTCGTGGACTTGGTAAGTATAATTTGATCGAACGTTGCCTACCCCTGAAACGAGCATTTTCCCCCCATAGACTATAATAGGGTTCGATATTCGATTCGAGTAGTCGAATATTGAGGGGCTACTCGAAACGAATATCGAATCTCGGACATTTTACTGTTCGCTCATCTCTATGAAACACCTATATCCTTAGTACCAAAAATACTGTAAAAGGAGTCCCCAGAACTCAACCCATATCAACCCAGGTCCCCTCAGATAGATAGGTTACTTGAATCAACCAGTGGTTTCCTTCTTTGAAAGGATGCTGACAATACTGAGATATCAAATGAGCAAATTAGCTTTTTGGAGCAACGAAGGCATCACCAGTGCTCCAAAGAGGTAAATGGCATTTGCATATTGACAAAGCAGCAATATTTTAGCAATGGAGGCATTGAAAGGGAACATTGTTTAATCCATCTATCGACAGGGTAATATGTTGGGTCCTGCTGACAAACTCCCGATAATATAACCCATTTGTTGCATCCCATCCTAAACCACAATACAACTGTTAGTATTCAATATTATATAGCTGTAAAGCAATTACGTAGTAAAATATAAGAGACACAACAGCTAAAACTAACAGAATAGAAGAGCGCACGGATCCCTCAGACAGCAGGTGCTGCACATTACGAGGAGGGGTGTCCACTCAATAATAATAGATACTAAATGAGATCTACAGAGGCCCCCAACAAACCAGATAGCAATTATATGACATGGATTCTCCACAAACACAGTCGGCTTTGGATTTATCTCAAACACTCCACATGAGTTCAGTAGACTTAGCATCCTGGTAGTTGCATCTTGTAAACTACACTTCAGATCTTTCCCGTAACTGCTTGTTGTTGATTGCTTCTTGTGCAGACATGCCAGGTGACTGCTGCCTCGTGCACAGTGCCAGCCATAAAAAAGACAATTTTGCCTAAAAAAAATACTAATTTAGCTCAATTACCCTTTGATGAAAATATTGCATGCTATACTTACCGAGCTGAAGAGCGTAATCACTTCATTTGGTTTGGTAAAGCTTTCTGAACACTTTAATTAAAGCCATTTTGTCAATTTGTTTGATACTGTCGAAAGATTCCAAGGAAAAAGAAACACACAGAAGCTTTCGATGCTGGGAAAACATCCAGGATTTTGTTCATTACGAAACATGTTGGGGTTAACTTGCAGATTATTTGATGGGGGAGAGACCACTCAGACGCCTGCCGATCAGGAAAATGGGGGACTATTCTGAATGGATTGATGGCCGGGCACCGATCCATTAGGAGAGTCAAGCGCTCTACTTTGGCTATCTCTGGCAATCCCACTGAAATGAATAGAGTGGTGCACACAAAGTCTGACCACTGCTCCATCCCAAAGTACCCCATTCTCCTGATCAGCGATGTCTGGGAAATTGGACCTTGATTGATCTGCAATAGAGATGAGCGAGTAGTATTCGATTGAGTAGGTATTCGATCGAATACTACGGTATTCGAAATACTCGTACTCGATCGAGTACCACTCGCTATTCAAATGGAAAATTTTGATGCAGAACCAGCATTGATTGGCCGAATGCTATACAGTCGGCCAATCAACGCTGGTTCTTCTCATACCTTTAGAAGTCTTCTCTGTGCAGCTTCCTCATGGCGTCTTCCGGCTCTGAATTCACTCTGCCAGGCATCGGGCCTGCGCAGAGCCGACTGCGCATGCTTGCGCTACGCGTAAACGCGGCGCTATGTGCAAAAAACACACAAAAAACGCCAGCGTTTACTCCATGTGAATGCAGCCTAAGCGGCTATTTTCTTGTAGTGCAGGCATGCACAGTCGGCTCTGCCGAGGCCCGATGCCTGGCAGAGTGAATTCAGAGCTGGAAGACGCCTCGAGGACGCTGCACGGAGAAGACTTCTCGGAGGATCCAGCCCGACCCTCACTCGTGGACTTGGTAAGTGTAATTTGATCGAACATTGCCTGCCCCTGAAACGAGCATTTTCCCCCTATAGACTATAATAGGGTTCAATATTCGATTCAAGTAGTCGAATATTGAGCAGCTACTCGAAACGAATATCGAACCCAGAACATTTTACTGTTCGCTCATCTCTAATCTGCAACTTATCTTTTGGTTGATGAAAATATGTGGACTCATCAAAGCACAAAATAAAGACATAATACAATACAATGGCTCAGCAAGAACATATTTTTTGAATGCTTCTAAGTACAGTAGTGGGGGTCTCGTCCAAAACTGGGTCCCACCATTAGTTCGTTTGGGAGCCACTGAACTAGACTACTGTATATATTGTCAATCTCCTAATTAAAGACTTATTCTCAAATGTAGTATTAATTAGTTCACACACACAATCGTATAAGGCTACAGTCACACCTACGTTTGGTGACTGTTTGGGAAATCCATCCACCACTCCACTTGAAGAATGTAGTTTTTGGGCAGAACCTAGGTGGACCTCATTATAGTCCATGGGGTTGGCGAGTTTCCACAGCTTTTTAAGCAAATTGGATATCCTTTTTTGAGTCCCCAATCAGACCCGAAGAATGGAGATCCCAAATCAGGTATGAATATAACTTTTTTTATAACAATCATAAACCATACAAAGAATATGTAGAATCTAAATCTATTTGATAGGGGCAGATACTTTTTTCCCATCTTGGCAGGTAGATTATATCATAGAAGTTGATGTTTCCTTCAGGGGTTTCAGGTTTGTGAAAGACACTTCCTGTCTACTGTATCTTTTTTTCTCAATGCTAAGCATTCACTGCCAAGAAAATCTTGATGCGCGACTCATTTTATGTCAATTGGAACCCCAACGAGAACATTATTTTTTCATGCCTGGCATTTCCTTCTGATGTTCCTTTGTGCCTTTAAGAGGTATGCCAGGCTTTTAACTTTCATGTTATCCCGAGTGATTCTCTTTTGGCTTCGATTGTAAGCGCTGCCAAATTTACTCAGAATCTTTCTTCTTTTTCCAATGTAACCTATAGTTAAATGAAAGTTTCAGTCTTTTATAAAACATGTTGCTTATGGAGTAGATTAGTATGGGCTATCACAGGTTAATGTAAGGTAAATCAAAGAGCCATCAGACAATACTGTGTATAAACACCATGGAATGGCGCCATTATTTATGAGGGTGTCTCGTCTGATCAAACTTTCTTCAGACCAAGACCTTTTTTTCAAATGATAACAGTTAGCAATCTTCTAGACAGACCCTTGTAAAAATTAGACAACCTCTGGAACCCTGTACATCTCTGTCAGTCAGAACTTCAGCATAGCTTCAGCTGCCATACATTACATCCACAAGATTCAAGTTGGCAATAGGGATATGATTTATGCATATGACCACTTTGTCGGTCTGTCACTGCCTCCCTTCACTTTGGTACAGGCACATGCGCAGGATGAATTCAACTACTGTTCACCACCAGCTATCAAGTGGAGGAAGCCAAGGAAGCAATCATGTGGATAGACTACATGGCCATATATCTTGTTTCCAATGGTACAAGTGCTGAATGGTAGATATCTGCGCATGCGCAGGATGAATTCAGATACTGTTCACCACCAGCTACAAAGTGGAGGGAGCCAGAGACAGCCGAAGAAGCAAACATGTGGATAAATTACATGGCCATATATCTTGTTTCCAATGGTACGGGTGCTGAATGGTAGATATCTGCGCATGCGCAGGATTAATTCAGATACTGTTCACCACCAGCTATGAAGTGGAGGGAAAGCTGAAGAAGCAAACATGTGGATAAATTACATGGACATACATCTTGTTTCCAATGAACATGGGGTACAGCAGCCTTCACTACTCAAACGTCAAGGAAGCAAATGTCCTTCATTGTCAGAGCTGAGGTCAAGTATAAAGTCACATACGGCAAACATGTATGGGATTTTTTTGTCAATTTTTGTATGAAATAGAGAATTCCTTTTACGCATAATTAAACATTTGGACAAAATATGCTTTGCTAACAAAATTTGTCTCCTTTCTGTGAAATCCAGTGCCAAGATCCATTTTTTCCTCCTGCTAATGGCTGAGGTGTGTGCTCTGTATGTAACTGGGGTATGACATGGTAAGAAGACTTCGTGTAGGTTGAGGATTCCATAGTCTTTATATAAATGCTTTGGTAAAACCCATTTATTGCAAATTGCTTTGAGTATGGTGAAATGAAGGATCTAAATCAGAATGGATGTCCGATATAAATTATTCACATGGTAAAACATGAGCTGTAGCTTAATAAATGAGTCAACATTCCTGTAATGTGCGGCGGTCCCTCACCTTCATGAGGAACATACATGAAGAGCCCAGGACTGACCACAGAGGTCAATACGTTAATGTGAAGAGGTTTTCCGTAACAGATGGATATTACAGATGGAGGAAATTGTATTGCAATGCCAAGAAAGCTCATTTTTGCAACTATTCCTTTTACAAATCAGAGGTAAGTCTTAAAGGGATAATTCAATAGTCTCAACATTTTTTAAAGGGAAATTCCATTTTTATATACATTATTGTTTTATTATTATTCAGCAAAATAATATTCTATATATTTCCCATTCCATTTTTAGCCATGCTTGGCTTTGGGTAAAAAAAAAAAAAGCTGCAAAAATTGCAACAAAAAAAAAAAAGAAAAAAGCTGCTTTTCAAGGTTGGGCCTCAACGTTAGGAGGTTTTCAGATGTAGCAATGAATAAAATCACTTAACATGTTGAAAGAGTGTTAACTGGTCATGAGATGACTAGCTTTACGAAACAACATGACTTTGCAGTATTGTGTCACAAGGTACCTATGTTTGTATGTGTGGCCAACTAGTGGTTGCATTGCGAATTACAGTCGGTGGAGGGATTTGCAAAATATTGTTCAATAATTTCCTAAAAAATTGTTCTTTAGCAACATTGCCTAAAAGTAAAAGTGGGTATATATATATATATTTCTGGAAACGTGTATAATACTGTACAGCTAATATGATGTGTGATGGAGATAGCCCGCACTAGTCAGTCTGATGGACCAGAAGAATAAAAAAACAAGTATTGGAGATGAATGAGGAGATGTAAATCTGCTAATATTATCTTGTGGCAGAACACACTGTATTCTCTGTATGACTGCTGTCGTCTTTATAATTGATGTAATGACCTTAATTCTCTTAGATTTCTAGTTTCCTTCTATCTTTCATCTACAGCTTGTGTTCTCTGATGCTGACTACTCTTCTATTTCTAACCATTTTAGCTTTATCTGTTTCATGTCGTTATCTTTCATATGGAAATTGCGAGAGATAAGTCATCCAGAGTAGCCATGTTGTTTTATAGAGGTCTCTCATAAAAACAGTCAGCATCATTACTTGTATTAGAAATAGGAGAGAAAAGAGATGAGAGATAGATATAGATAGATAGGAGATAGAGAGATAGATAGATAGATAGATAGATAGATAGGAGATAGATAGATAGATAGATAGATAGATAGATAGGAGATAGATAGATAGATAGATAGATAGATAGATAGATAGATAATAGATAGATAGATAGATAGATAGATAGATAGGAGATAGATAGATAGATAGATAGATAGATAGATAGATAGAGAGATAGATAGATAGATAGATAGATAGGAGATAGATAGATAGATAGATAGATAGATAGATAGATAGGAGATAGATAGATAGATAGATAATATTAGATATACACTCACCGGCCACTTTATTAGGTACACCTGTCCAACTGCTCGTTAACACTTAATTTCTAATCAGCCAATCACATGGCGGCAACTCAGTGCATTTAGGCATGTAGACATGGTCAAGACAATCTCCTGCAGTTCAAACCGAGCATCAGTATGGGGAAGAAAGGTGATTTGAGTGCCTTTGAACGTGGCATGGTTGTTGGTGCCAGAAGGGCTGGTCTGAGTATTTCAGAAACTGCTGATCTACTGGGATTTTCACGCACAACCATCTCTAGGGTTTACAGAGAATGGTCCGAAAAAGAAAAAACATCCAGTGAGCGGCAGTTCTGTGGGCGGAAATGCGTTGTTGATGCCAGAGGTCAGAGGAGAATGGCCAGACTGGTTCGAGCTGATAGAAAGGCAACAGTGACTCAAATAGCCACCCGTTACAACCAAGGTAGCCAGAAGAGCATCTCTGAACGCCGCACAGTACGTCCAACTTTGAGGCAGATGGGCTACAGCAGCAGAAGACCACACCGGGTGCCACTCCTTTCAGCTAAGAACAGGAAACTGAGACTACAATTTGCACAAGCTCATCGAAATTGGACAATTGAAGATTGGAAAAACGTTGCCTGGTCTGATGAGTCTCGATTTCTGCTGCGACATTCGGATGGTAGGGTCAGAATTTGGCGTCAACAACATGAAAGCATGGATCCATCCTGCCTTGTATCAACGGTTCAGGCTGGTGGTGGTGGTGTCATGGTGTGGGGAATATTTTCTTGGCACTCTTTGGGCCCCTTGGTACCAATTGAGCATCGTTGCAACACCAAAGCCTACCTGAGTATTGTTGCTGACCATGTCCATCCCTTTATGACCACAATGTACCCAACATCTGATGGCTACTTTCAGCAGGATAATGCAATGCCATGTCATAAAGCTGGAATCATCTCAGACTGGTTTCTTGAACATGACAATGAGTTCACTGTACTCCAATGGCCTCCACAGTCACCAGATCTCAATCCAATAGAGGAGCATCTTTGGGATGTGGTGGAACGGGAGATTCGCATCATGGATGTGCAGCCGACAAATCTGCGACTGCAACTGTGTGATGCCATCATGTCAATATGGACCAAAATCTCTGAGGAATGCTTCCAGCACCTTGTTGTATCTATGCCACGAAGAATTGAGGCAGTTCTGAAGGCAAAAGGGGGTCCAACCCGTTACTAGCATGGTGCACCTAATAAAGTGGCCGGTGAGTGTATATGAGATCAATAGAGATGAGTTAAAACCGTTCAATCAAATAGGTATTCGATCAAATATCAGGCCGTTCGGTGTATTCGTTCCCAATTGAATACCACGCGACATACGCAGTAAAAATTCGTATCACCTTCCCTGGCACGTTTTTTTGCACCAATAACTGTGCAGAGGAGGTGGGACGGGATCTACGACAACGGAGACAGTGAAAAAAATTTAAAAAACACATTGGCTGCTGAAAACATGTGACCTCCCATTCATAAGAACATATTCGCCAGATTTGCGGTCAGATATATGGAGAGAAACATATCTGCTGAGGGCTAGAGAGGCATTAGCTTCAAATAGGCAGGGAAAAACCAAAAAACAACAACAGGTCTTCTCAGAGCTATACACTGCAGGGACAGGAGTCCAGCTTTCCACGGATGGTGGAAAACAGGGAAACAGGACAGTTACTTGTTGTTATATACAGTCCTATGAAAAAGTTTGGGCACCCCTATTAATCTTAATCATTTTTAGTTCTAAATATTTTGGTGTTTGCAGCAGCCATTTCAGTTTGATATATCTAATAACTGATGGACACAGTAATATTTCAGGATTGAAATGAGGTTTATTGTACTAACAGAAAATGTGCAATATGCATCAAACCAAAATTTGACCAGTGCAAAAGTATGGGCACCTCAACAGAAAAGTGACATTAATATTTAGTACATCCTCCTTTTGCAAAGATAACAGCCTCTAGTCGCTTCCTGTAGCTTTTAATCAGTTCCTGGATCCTGGATAAAGGTATTTTGGACAAACAATTCAAGTTCAGTTAAGTTAGATGGTCGCCGAGCATGGACAGCCCGCTTCAAATCATCCCACAGATGTTCAATGATATTCAGGTCTGGGGACTGGGATGGCCATTCCAGAACATTGTAATTGTTCCTCTGCATGAATGCCTGAGGATTTGGAGCGGTGTTTTGGATCATTGTCTTGCTGAAATATCCATCCCCGGCGTAACTTCAACTTCGTCACTGATTCTTGAACATTATTCTCAAGAATCTGCTGATACTGAGTGGAATCCATGCGACCCTCAACTTTAACAAGATTCCCGGTGCCGGCATTGGCCACACAGCCCCAAAGCATGATGGAACCTCCACCAAATTTTACAGTGGGTAGCATGTGTTTTTCTTGGAATGCTGTTTCTTTTTGGACGCCATGCATAACGCCTTTTTTTATAACCAAACAACTCAATTTTTGTTTCCAAAATGAAGCTGCCTTGTCCAAATGTGCTTTTTCATACCTCAGGCAACTCTATTTGTGGCGTACGTGCAGAAACGGCTTCTTTCTCATCACTCTCCCATACAGCTTCTATTTGTGCAAAGTGCGCTGTATAGTTGACCGATGCACAGTGACACCATCTGCAGCAAGATGATGCTGCAGCTCTTTGGAGGTGGTCTGTGGATTGTCCTTGACTGTTCTCACCATTCTTCTTCTCTGCCTTTCTGATATTTTTCTTGGCCTGCCACTTCTGGGCTTAACAAGAACTGTCCCTGTGGTCTTCCATTTCCTTACTATGTTCCTCACAGTGGAAACTGACAGGTTAAATCTCTGAGACAACTTTTTGTATCCTTCCCCTGAACAACTATGTTGAACAATCTTTGTTTTCAGATCATTTGAGAGTTGTTTTGAGTAGCCCATGATGCCACTCTTCAGAGGAGATTCAAATAGGAGATCAACTTGCAATTGGCCACCTTAAATACCTTTTCTTATGATTGGATACACCTGGCTATGAAGTTCAAAGCTCACTGAGGTTACAAAACCAATTTTGTGCTTCAGTAAGTCAGTAAAAAGTAGTTAGGGGAATTCAAATCAATAAAATGATAAGGGTGCCCATACTTTTGCACCGGTCAAATTTTGGTTTAATGCATATTGCACATTTTCTGTTAGTACAATAAACCTCATTTCAATCCTGAAATATTACTGTGTCCATCAGTTATTAGATATATCAAACTGAAATGGCTGTTGCAAACACCAAAATATTTAGAACAAAAAATGATTAAGATTAATAGGGGTGCCCAAACTTTTTCATAGGACTGTATGTGCACACCAGCTTTTGTTAGGGGTGTCCACCCACATAATAGCAGGAATCCACAGCAATTACTTCTTGCTATATACGTGCAAACCAGTGTTATGGTTCTGTATATATATATATATATATATATATATATATATATATAAATAATATATTTTTTTAACGACAGAACCGCTAGACTGCAAGACACTGCAGTGAGGTCCACAAGCCCCTGTGCCTGAAACAGGCAGTAGTATGTCTGAACAGGGAGTAACACACGTGCACCAGTTAACTTCACTGGGTGAATGCGTTTGTGCAGCTTCAGTGTGAACAGGCTGCAATGGAGATTTACACCAGTTGACCTCACTGGCGACCTGCACCTGAGAATAGGCTGCAGCAAGGGTTAAACGTCATCCCTCTCAGCAGCACAAATGGCTCCACAACAGCTTGGAGCTACAACACAAGTGGACAGTTACACAAAGGCTTTTCTGATTTCCACTGGCAGAGCCAAGGAATCCTGACTAGACCCCTAAACGTCTCCTGCCTATAACTGGAACCTGGCCTTAACCTCCTGTCAAGTGTTTTTTGTATAAGTGTGAGTACCAGGCGGGCGTCGACTCACACTATATAAAGGGAAGTCCCCGCCCAGCAGGGGTGGTGGCCATGACCTCATCGGTCATGCTCAGTATGGCCAAAATGGGGCTTAACCTTTGAGCGGCTCCGAAATGTCTGAGCATGCTCAGTGAGGAAAAATCTGGACTTATCCTCCAGTCACCTCACTGTCCGACATCGAGGGCAAGAGTTGGGTTAGCCCGCAGGTGGCGCTGTGTGTCTGAAGGCAAACCTGTGGGAGCCCATCCTAACAACCTGCTTTTGTTAGGGGTGTCCCCCCCCCCAAAAAAAAAAAAAAAAAAATAGCAGGAATCCACTGCAGTTACTTCTTGCTATATACGTGTAAACCAGCTTTTGTTAGGGGTCCCCCCCACAAAATAGCAAGAATACATAGCAGCTAGTTCTTGCTATATACGTGCAAACCAGCTTTTCGTGCAGTGTGTAACCCCAAAACAGGGATACAGAACAATTAGGTCCGGCTATGTACGCTCAATCCAGATATCCCGGGTGTGTACGCCGAAAACCTAAGTGGGAGACAGTCGTTCAGTCAGGCCAAGTAGGCTCAAACCTGTTTTTAATGCTGTACCCCCCAAAGATGAGTGGGATACACAGCAATTCAGTCTATATACGCGACATCCAGCTTTCCACATGCTGTACCCCCCAATGCTAAGTGGGAGACAGTCCTTCATTTAGTCATTCCATATCCGCGACATCCAGCTTTCCTCGGTGTATACCCCCCAAAAAACTGTAAACGCTGCTGCAGCAAGTCATAAATGGGAAAAAAGGGGATAAAGAATGCCTACTGGGGGTGGTAGCACCCGTAACCATCAATATCAAGAATTCACTGTAGGGATGCGTTAGGGAGCCCCAGACAAAAGATTGTACTGGGGCCCACAAGACTATAGTTACACCACTAGCAGACACTATAGACTGCAAAAATATAATTTAACGGGATAACGGGATTATTGGCATATCAGAAAATACTATGTTGTCAACTGCATTTAACCGGAACCCAAAGCTCCAACTGAAGACAACCCCATTTGGACCTGGTCTTAAATCCCATCACTTCCCTAATCTTTTGGATGATCGGCCCTGTGTATATAAAGATTACAATACAATAAAAAATGGACGTGGGCTTGTTCTTTATGGATGGAGTCAAATTTTTCTCCGATGAGCTCATAAACTTCAGTCGAACGCCTGAAACACAAATTTCACCTACAGTCCTAGAGTAACAACAGAGAAAAAAATCTACAGTTAAATCCATCTTATTGTAAAAGTCTTGATTAAATTTTTAGGTTTCTTTGTACGGATTGGCCTCCGAGGTGGTGATACATGCCCTTCAAGTGTTGAGCTGCAAAAGTCGGTCAAGTAGAATTTAACCTGTATAGTTTTCTAATTCTGTATGTATTATGCTTGAGTTATTTTTCTTGTTTCTGCAGATTTATTTTGTTGAATATGTCTCTGAGCGCTGGAAGTAATTATTGCTGGCGTTCCCTACCGCTGTGATACAAATATGCTGGTGATTTTCATGGCTTTCTGAAAATGAATGTGCATAAATTCTTCAAACAAGAGAAAAAGTCAAGAGAAAATGGCATTCAAGTGGGCAAAGCGGCCCAGAAAACACATCAACTGACTTACCACATGATAGACCAAGAGATAAATCAAACCTGCCATCACAACGACTGCTTGTACTGCCAAGGGATTGTCAAGAGTGATGGAAATATCCCTTCCTTAACATCTGAGCCCACTAATTCGCCAATCCAAGAAAAGAAGGAGAGAAGGAGAGAAGGGAAGACTCGGATACAAGAAGTACCACGATCACAAGGAATGATGATAGTAATACTATATATAATGTGCACATATAATGCAGGGTATGGGGATTTCTGTATCTTTAGAAGGACTATATAAAACTTGACTTGTTGAACGATGGCCAAGCCTCATGAGTAGGATTGAGCGATCGCGTTCGGAAAAAATCGGATTCCGATCGGCGATTGAGAAAATTTCACGATCGCGATGGGAATTCCGAACACAATCTTTTTAGGTGGGATTGAAATCGGTAGTATTTCCCACAATGCCTTCACACTGAGTATATAGTGTATACTCAGTATGAAGGCTCCGCTGCGGTTCCATAGGAATGAATGGAAGCAACCGACACACAGCCTTAACCCCCTGCGCGCCGGCTGCCTCCATTCATTCTAATGGAAGACTAAACTAACATCTCTAGTAGCTACTTACCTCCAGAGATGGCTGGTCCAGTGCTCTTCGCCTCGCTGCCGCTCCAGCTGCAGTCTTCTTTGCCTCGCTGCCCCCTGCCTCCCAGGTTAGTAGAGTGTACAGGGCTGGGAGACGTGACATCTCCCCTCCCAGTACCCGCCCACACTCTCCTAACCCGCCCACACTCTCCTAACCTAGCAGGGAGGGGGCAGCGAGGCGAAGAAGACTGCAGCTAAAGCGGCAGCAAGGCGAAGAACAGCGGAGCAGCCATCTCTGGAGGTAAGTGGACACCAGGGGGGACTAAGTAGCCAGAGGATTAAAAAAAAATAATCCTCTGGCTACTTGGTGATTAAAACAATTCACTACACAGCGTGGATTCTAACAATTAAAGCGTTCAATTGTTAGATTCCTTGCTGTATAGTGAATAGGATTGCTTTTAAAATCCAATCTCCGATTAATAAAAAAATCCCATTGACTTGCATTGGGATCGGAATTGGGATCGAGATCGGGTTCGAATGAAAAATGATCGGAAATCAGATTTTAAAATCGATCCTGAAAAGTCAGGATCGGCTCAACCCTACTCATGAGTAGAAATGGACAAATTTTTTGAGATTTGTTTCGATGAATATTTGTAAACTTCAGCTCTCCAGTTCATGTCAAACCAAAGTTGTCTGGCACAAACTAGAAGAGTTTCCATATACCCCAGGATATAATAAGTGGTGGCCCTGGAAAAGTATCTGGGAATATTGATGATGTCCAATGGTCCTTCAATATTCTCTTCAAGCCTCCTGTGACTGAGTGGAGTATTACTACAGCGCCACTCATATCTTCCAACTACAGAATGTACAAACCAGAGGGACAGGGAGGTGTAAAAAATAAACCAACAGTCATACTCGCCTCCCACACCCATCCTGTGCTCCATCGTGGCATCAGATGTTCTCCTACATGGTCTTCCAGTCTAGTCCAGATGTTGACAGTCCCCTCTATGGCTCCTTATGTCACCCAAGAGGTGGAAAAGATTATTTTTCATTATTTTTATGCACCTTGTTTGGCTTCTGGACTTCCAGTTATTATGCTCTAGAACCTGAAGAGATCCCAGGGTAGAATAATGATTCATGGGTGGGGAACCCCAAAAATCTCAGGTTTGCTCAGTTTATGGAAGCATTTTACTTATCTCTATTCATTGGTAGGGGTGGATTAAAAAAAAGGAGAGAATGACGCAGGAATATAAAGGACAGGTGATGCTGCTTCTTGCTTTACACTTGTGGTTTGGGCTCAAAACCTGCACATAAACCTGAACAAAACCTGCACATGTGAATAGACCTTTACTAGAGGTGAGCAAACTGGTTCAAAATGAACCAGATTTGACCTGAATTTTCTGAAAGTTTAGAAGCTTTTGGGGTTTGTCATCCATGAATCACTTTTATACACTCATTTAATCCAAAAAAACCCAGGGGAGGTGGCTCTTTTGTAGACTCTCTCGCTGTTCTTCTCAGTTGTCTTCTAGCCTTAGCAGTTACATGGATGACACCTACATTCTGATGCTTATATTAAACAGCCATGCTTGTTGGCGTGCCCTACTTTATCACTGAGATCCAATCACAGTCCTCAGCAGCCCCAGAGCCTGTGATGTCACCTTGGAGGATGGAAGAAGCTGAAGACGACTGCAGAGGAAGCAATGGATGCCACAAGGGAGCCCAGGAAAGATGAGAGAAGGTGCGTATAAAGGTTTAGTATTTTTCAGCACCTGGGTCTACACTGATACAATACAGTATGAATAGGTGCCAGAGAGTAATAACAGCACATCCGATTTAAACTGAGCAAAGAACAAGTTTGGTCCCAAACCAAACAGGTGGCTGAACCTTGTAAATATTTGCAAATAAAAAAATCTTGCAAGGTTTTTCCATCTCTCACCACTACTAGTATATTACGGCAGCCTATTCCACCATTATATACTTTTACATTTATTTCAAAGAAGTCATCTTCCATTATTAATGGGTCTGTTTACTTGGTACAGTACACACTATGTCATTTACACACTCCACTGTCAGCTCTTATAAAGTCTTCGAAACATTTAAGGGAAAGCTCAAGAATGTTTAATAAGGTCTGTGCCAACCCTGGCACGCGTCTGAAGAAATCCAACATTTCAGAAGTGTTAAACAGCGCTGGGAAAAGCCTGGATACCAATTAGAGAAGAGAGGAAGTGACAGATACAAGGTAAGTGTCCAGAGACTGAAGTCATCTGCTAGCAATACTGTAGAGACAAATAAATCAGAAAGAACAGCCGAAACAAGACTACTGAGGACTCTGATTCCGGGAACTTAAAAAGATGGGAAATAGAAAGTTTCATATTAAATCTGAAAATGACACTGGCAAGTCCAGGGGAAAAAAAAATCTGTCTGCAAAACATGTACTAGGGGTGTCATTGCTGAAGGTCACCCGAAAAGTACAGATGTTACACAGCTCGCGATCACATTTATCTCTACAGGTACAAATGCAGTCCTATGTAAGACCATCAATAAGGGATCATGAATGTCAATGACAGTGAGATCTCAGTGACATCTCTGCTACAGTTCAGATACTTAATAGTACTTAGAAATCACTGCCCTTAATATCCTGGAAAGGTAGGGTAGGTGGTCACTAGAAGATGGTTAAGATGAGTCAGTCCTCCTGTTCGCGATGGTCTTTCACTGCAAAGAGGTCCACCTTCTGAGAAATTTGGGTGGTCAAGTGCTCTGGCTTTCCTTATTTAAACCTGTCCCAAGCTACCCCCTTGGTCTTGACTCCTGATTGACAGCTTCAATACTCTTGCCACCACTTTGGCTCCTCTTTCAGGTATACTGGACATGGATGGGGAGTGTTCTACAACAAAGTCACCAATTCCCACATAGGGATGTAGTACACACAGTCTTGGGATCAAAGTACGCATGTGAAATATTCCGAACCAGAGACGGACATTGGACTGTGCTAAAGCTCTAACTTACTGAGGACTAGAGATGAGCGAGTAGTACTCGATCGAGTAGGTATTCGATTGAATACTATGGTATTCAAAATACTCATACTCGATCGAGTACCACTCGCTATTCAAATGGAAACGTTCGATGCAGAACCAGCTTTGATTGGCCGAATGCTACACAGTTGGCCAATCAACGCTGGTTCTTCTCCTACCTTTAGAAGTCTTCTCCGTGCAGCTTCCCCGCGTCGTCTTCCGGCTCTTCATTCACTCTGCCAGGCATCGGGCCCGCTTGTAGCGCGGGCATGCGCAGTCGGCTCTGCCCAGGCCCGATGCCTGGCAGAGTGAATTCAGAGCCAGAAGACGCAGCGGGGACGCTGCACGGAGAAGACTTCTCGGAGGATCCAGCCCGACCCTCACTTGTGGACCTGGTAAGTATAATTTGATCGAACGAAACGAGCATTTCCCTCCCATAGACTATAATAGGGTTCGATATTCTATTCGAATAGTCAAATATTGAGGGGCTACTCGAAACGAATATCGAATCTCAAACATTTTACTGTTCGCTCATCTCTACTGAGGACCTTTCACCGCCTCCACCATTCCCAACTTTTTGACTTTTGCACCACTTAACTGATTCTGGCGTAGTTCGAAATTTATTCTCTAGCATTCCTGGGCAATCTAGGTTCTGCACCCAGTTACACTCTATATTGTCATGTGGGCATTACTAGGACTATTCACCTCACACTGGAGAATCTGCTTAGCCTATTGGGTTCCAAACCGAACTGTACCGATTACCCAGGAATGGCGGGATCTAGAGAGAAAACTTTATCGGCATCGGATTCAGCGGAGTGGGGGATGCAAAGAAATGGAATGGGTGGAATTGGTGAAAGGTCCTCTTTTAGACCAGAGCCTAAGCCCTTTCCTTGCTCTACTCTGCCCCAGTGGGCACTTTAATTTCTTGTGTGACTAAACCGCTGTCAAAGCAACACAGTCCATTACCTGGCCCGGGAATTACAGAGCCGACAGATTCCGTTGAAGGCCATGATCATTTCTCTGTAATGTGGTAAGTTTAATTATATCCTCGCCTTGTATTTTTCGGGAAAGTGTCACAGTTATTAATTCCATCGTGGATGTATTTCATCTAGAGAATAAAAATTATCAGCAATAAAATCAGCCATGAAATAAAGAGGCAACACCCTCGCAGCCACAGATATTCTTCTCGTACCAGTAACGCTGCCTTCTAATTCTTCATTATACCCAACATTAAAAAGTGACACTTGTGTTCCAGTGTCCGGAGGTGATAGTTTCCTCTTTCATGTCTTCAGCTCAAGCAGTGAATTGCCCATGGCAAGTAATGGGGCCGTCCAGTAATTATCTCCAGATTATTCTTCTGTCACATACAATGATGGGATTTCACGTGTTTGCAAGGAAAATAATATCTAATCACTGAGGCCATTTCTATGAGGAGGATGGAAATTGAAGCAGGCAACATATGTCAGAATGGGTTATAAGGCGTCTAAGAAACCTCATAACCTATTAAAAGGATTGTGTAGGATTAGAATAACATGGCTTCTTGCACTGGGGTAACGTCTTGCACTGGGGTAACTTCTTGCACTGGGTTCACCCCTAGCCCTCTTGATTAAACTTCTTTGATCTCCTTCCTTTGATGACTGGCATCAAAATAAATATATTACCCCTTCCCTCTGGTGCACTGGTGTGAGAAGATTAGTAATACACTGCCTTCCACTGTCAGAAAGGAGGAAATGAACCCCTTAATAACAAAAAAAAGTCCCTCAATATTCGACTACTCGAATATCGAACCTTATTATAGTCTATGGGGGGAAAATGCTCGTTTCAGGGGTAGGCAACGTTCGATCAAATTATACTTACCAAGTCCACGAGTGAGGGTCGGGCTGGATCCTCCGAGAAGTCTTCTCCGTGCAGCGTCCCCGCTGCATCTTCCGGCTCTTCATTCACTCTGCCAGGCATCGGACCTGGGCAGAGCCGACTGCGCATGCCCACACTACAAGCGGACATGCACAGTCGGCTCTGCCCAGGCCCGATGCCTTTCAGAGTGAATGAAGAGCCAGAAGACGCGGCAGGGAAGCTGCACGGAGAAGACTTCTAAAGGTAGGAGAAGAACCAGCATTGATTGGCCGACTGTATAGCATTCGGCCAATCAATGCTGGTTCTGCATCGGACTTTTACATTCGAACAGCGAGTGGTACTCGATCGAGTACAAGTATTTCGAATACCGTAGTATTCGATCGAATACCTACTCGATCGAGTACTACTTGCTCCTCTCTAGTCATTAACTTTTTGTGGTTGAGGCTGTGGCACCAAAGGGTTGGTTAAACCTCTTTGATCTCCTTCCATTGATGACTGGCATCAAATAAATATATTACTCCTGCTCTCTGGTGCACTGGAGTGAGAAGATTGGATAACACATGGCCTTCCACTGTCAGAAAGGGGGAAATGAACCCTTTAATGGCCATAAAGCAGTTGGTCATCAGCTTTTTGTGCGGAAGGCTGTGGCACAAAAGGAGGGGGGGGCAATGACATGAGATGGGAACAACATATTGTGAACTAGTCTTCATGGTGGGCCAAGATAGAGAAGGGAAGGGAAATGCCACTAAAATGTAAGGGTGACATGTCTATTTGAGCTACCTAGCATTGTAAAGGGGTTATTATAAGGGAATACACAAGATATTACAAGGTTTGATGTGTCTATATCCCATGTGTAGAAGAGTGGATGAGTCACTGTATATTCTACACAATTTACTGCATTTTCTCCCCAGTTTCAATCCTCTTTATACAATCCACATTGTATATCTTTCTCCTCTATTCGGTGTTTACAGCCGTGATTGTATTTCACCAGGTGGTACACAGCAGATGTGTTCTATATATTACATTCTTCTTCTGAAGGGACATGGTGGATTTTTATTGTATCTGGATGTATTCCATACCTCTTCATGCCGTTAAAGGGATTTTCCAGTATTAAATTTTATCACTTTATAATTAAAAGCTATGCAATTTTCTATTATAACTTCTTTCTGTTCATCACCATGTGAAATTTCTCGACTAGATTTTATGGAATATAAACATTGGAACAGATTTACTAATCCTGTCTGGTTTTTAGACAGAGCATATTTAGACTAAACAGTCACAGTTTCTGATGCTGGATCATAAATCCTACTACATTTAGTCATATGTAAGGATGAGCAAACTGGTTTATAAGAAGTCAGGTTCATTAGAAATGTGCCAATGATTCCAGATTTGGCTAAACCAATGTTGTTGGGGTTCTTCAGAATTGGAGGTCCAGATACGTCCTACTTGTAGATATCACAGGATCCTCCGTTCACAGTAGGTGATGGACACAGTTGACTTCCTCCCCTTTCCTGCACAATCTTCTCTGGTTACAAGATCTAGAAAACTATCCCTTAGAAAGCAGTAAGTCATCCCAAGTCCTAAAGTCCATGTGGTTGCTGCAAAGCATATTGTTGAATGCTACTAAGAGCAACTCGTGCAATATGGCCACCCCCCATGGTCAAGTACAGAAAATGGAATGAAAAATCTATAATATAGAAACATATTAAAATCCCTCACATCAGGGATTTTTTTTTCTATGCACTTAAATAAAAATACAAACAAAATGCAATTGTAAGGGAATTGCTAGTTGATCTGTAATCCCTAGTGCCGCTGCTGAAATGAGGGCGGTTGGGAAGACAGAGACAGTGAGTCCTAAGCTTGGCCCAACTGCTGTCCCTTCCTAATGGCCACAGCTGTCCTATTGACAGGAACAACTGGGCGACAGTCCCTTCTCTGAATAAGTATTACACAGAACAGGACAAGACAAACAAACACAGAAGAAAAGTCAGCAAGCCAAGGGTCAAAACAGAGAGACAAAGCAGTACCAAATCGTAATCCAACATAATAGTCAAAAGGGAAGCCAAAAGGTCAGAAGTCAGTAATACAATAGCTAGAGAACAATTAAGCAAGGACAAAGTCACAATAGCCAGCAACAAAGTGTGGGCTGATAGGCTGTAAATAAGAAGCCAAGAACCCGCCCCACAATTGATTGACAGGCTGTCAATCACAAGGCGAGCCCGAGATTAGCTATCAGAGGAGCAGAGGGAAACAAAGCTGTAAGAGATGTGTATGGTAGAAAACCAATAACAGAGGTGAGGAAATAAGATGGTGTTCAGATAGGGTACACAAAAACCTAAATTAAGGAATCATAATCGGACGCGCCTCCTGCACCGTAGCATGCAGCCGGAGGATGGCGTCGAAGTCCGAATGCGCGCGAACGTTACAGCAATATTCTTGTTCAACTTGACACAGAATTGTAGAAGTATGGATACTTTAATGCACTGTACTTAGGATAGGTCATCAAATTGGCAATGGGAAGAGCCCCCAGTACAGAGGCCTCTTGAAACAGCTAAACTATGGGGTCCCAAGTGTCGGACACCCACCAATCACATACCGATGACTTATTCTAAGTCAATAATATGCGAGTAAAAGTAAACCTCTTTAAAATGTTAATTTATTAATTTCGCATACCGGCATCATATTCCACAGTGCTTTTATTACGAGCCCATATTGGGTACCCAATCTAAGTACCCCAAAGTAAATGCACATGAACGCAAAGAGAACACAGTTTGGTGTTCTGTGTGTAATTGCTATCCTTGGTTGGATTCGAACCTAGGCCTCCTGGACAGGCGTGAACCCCTTTCGCCGCCCGAGGCGAACTACAGAAAGCCGCCCCTCTCCCCCGGGAGGAGGGGGCGGGGCTTAGCGGCGTTCGCAGGCAGAGAGCAGGCACGGAGAGGACCTGCTCTCTGCCTGAGCGTGAGGGGCAGCCGCTGGAGCAGCACTGCTCCAGTGACCTCCCCAATCCACCGCTCGGTGACGGTGACCCTAAGCCAGTCCAGGACAGCTTGTCCTGGACTGGCTTAGGTAAGCAAAAATGCCGCCCTCCCTGGGGCCCTGGACTGCAAGGTAACTATGCCACTGCATTGTTCTATATTGCTGCAAAACTAGGGTGGAGGAAAGTATTTTTTACTAAGCCAGTCAAGAGATGGTGCCAAGTTAGACAAAAATGATAAATTTGGCACATCTATTCTGCCTAAAATCTTGTGTATTTTTACTTGGCATTACATTTTACCGTCAAAATTTGTATCCTAGTAGGCACCACTTCTCAACCTCGTGCATATTGTCAAGAACCGGTAGGAGTCCATTAGTGACGACCTCAAGAAGCAAAGGCACATGGGTTCACAGCGATCCAACAAATCCGGCATAAGTAGAATACTAAGACACAACGCATCCCATGTAACAAGCATAGCTACAGTAGGTCTTAGAATCCACCACTTCATTCCGAGTCCTATTGTTAGCCGGTGAGATATTTATCACGGGTAATTACTGTTGACTGCTGTTGTTCAGTATTAGTCTTTTGCTACTCACTTTTGCTTTTTAATAGGATCTATTTCAGACTGTTAGAAGGTGACAGAGCCAAGCAACAAAGGACTCCTCTCTGTGTATAATTGGCCACAACTGAGACCGCTTGAGCGAATACGCCGTATGATCACTGGCATGAATGACACCATAGATATGACTCGCTCTTCATCCAGTGCCCTAAATCAGCTCCGACACAGTTGTGGATACACTTGCCAATAATGATTAAGTAATATAACTTATTCCTATCGGTTCCTTTCCAAGAAATGAAAGACTCTTAATAACGAGGAGCCGCGTTGTTATTTTTGTTTCTTTTTGGCTTTCCAAAAATTTTACAAAAATAATGTAGTGAAGATAAATCCGTGGCTCCGGATCCCCCCCTTCGTTTCTCTAGCGCTCATTAAAAAAACGTTAATCAAAACCTAGAGCTCATTGCTTGGTGGAGAATATATAATAAATCTTCATATGCCCAAAGCTTTTAAATTATTCACCATCCTCGCCGCTCTTCTGAAGGCGATTATCCGTTTTTAATTGGAAATCTTCTATTATTTGTGTCGGGAACCTTTTAAAGTACAAATGGAGGCTCGGTCACTATTAATTGCCTTGGCGCTAGAGAGTCGAATAAAAGGGGAGTTTGCATGAATCCTTTTCATTGTAACTCACTAACTGAGTTATTTTCAATAATCAGGCAAAGAAAGAAAAAAAATTGAGTTTTGCCGGAAGGAATAGCATTTACTTTTGTTCCTCAAAGGATTTTTGGAGTATTCTGATGAGAAGTCACATTTCTAAATTAGGAAAGCAGATTAGATTTTTAGAGAGTTGCTAAGGCAGATTAAATAACATACGTGTTTGAGTGAGACAAATCTAAATGGGCGGTCCAGTTGGTTTTAATTTCAAAGTTGAAGGTTTTGGTTAGAAATGGGAACATCATGGAAGACTCAACGTGCCTGAAATTACATAGGTAAAAAAGCAAAATAAAAAAAACTGGTTCAAGTTCAAACCTGGAATAAAATTATAATTCATCTGAGCTAAAAGAGTTGCCCAGAATTAGAAAAACTGATCTAATAACTTTATCGTTCAATGTGTATGGGCATGAATGACATTCAAGACAACCCCTTTAAGCTTAGGACTTTATTCATACAACCAGGGGTGAACCATGGCTTTCTGCCACCTGAAGCAGACGTCAGAAACACCCCCCCCCCCCGGAGGAGGGGATGGGGCCTAGTGGAAGGGGGTGGGACTTCACTGCACAGAGGGGTGGGCCAAGGGGAGGGGGAGGGACCAAGTGGAGTGAGCGTCTTTAGCAGGCAGAGAGCAGGCACGGAGAGGACCTGCTCTCTGCCTGAGCGTGAGGGGCGGCCGCTGGAGCAGCGCTGCTCCAGCGACCTCCCCAATCCACCGCTCAGTGACAGTGACCCTAAGCCAGTCCAGGACAGCTTGTCCTGGACTGGCTTAGGTCAGCAAAAATGCCGCCCTCCCCGTGGCCCTGGCATAGCGCCGCCTGAAGCGGTCGCTTCAGGTCGCCTCATGGGAGGAGCGGCACTGCATACTACTGTGTAATTTGTTTGGAGCAAGCGTCCATAAAAAAATTGATGTATAGGTCCATATTCATTCATATTTGCTTTTGCCCACCTATGCCTACAAGTCAAACTCTGGCTGGGTATGCAGCCAATGAAAGTTTTGAGATGCAGAGCAAAGGAAAGTGTTGTCTCTTTGTCCAATCCTGAGTTGAGGCAGGGTATTTAGGCCTAGCACTGAGAGTTCTTAGATGCCTGTGATTACATTGTAGTTAGGCTTGTTTTCAGAACTTTCCAAGTTTCTGCTGTATCTCTGGTTACTGGTTATGCTGATTTGACATTATCCATGAAATCCTGAACTTAACCCTGGCTTGGACATTTTGGATACTCGAGATTCTTACCCAGATTATATGTTGCACCCTATCTGTTGTACGTTAGCTGGTCTGGTTTTTGGTCTGCAAGTATACTAACACCAGTTTAAGAGTATAACCTGGGTCCCCATCTGCAAAGTCCAACATGCCTTGCAGTGGGCTCTAGTGAAATTTCTACTAAGCAGAACAGAGTTGTATTGTAGGTTCTTTGTTTTGCTTGCTGTCTAGTAGTTGTAAGTAGTATATTCGGAAATTGCATGAACAGAAATTCTATTATGTCCAAATGCTTTAATGCCCATTCCAATACAAACAGACTGCACGGGTGAAGACTGGATGCCAGCAAAGCAGACCGTACACCCAGGAGAGGTAAGTTTATTTCTCATTTTATGGCTGCACCTTTCCAAGGCCTTCACTTTACTCAGGCATATAAAGAGAATCCCAAAGTATAATTAGAGCTTGTATGTGGCAAACTTCGAAAATCTGAATTCCAGATGCACCCAAAATTTTTGACAAAATCATTACAAACTTGGCTCTATAAGACTGGACACCCAGGAGAGGTAAGTTAAGTATTTGTGTTTTTTCTTTTTATTGCTGCACCTTCCCAAGACCTTCACTTGTTATACTCTAGAGCAGGGGTGCCCAATACGTCAATCACGATTTACTGGTCGATCACCAAGGATGTATAGGTCGATCGCGGGATGCAGCCAGGGATCCCCAATGTCTGCTTGTTCACAGTGCAGGCTGGCCAGGTGCAACTATGAGTCGACTCTCAGCCTGCGCTGTGAACAAGCACTCCAAACACTTGCAGGCCGGGCAGCAGCAGCTTCGGGGGATGATGCGCTCCCTGTTCTTAGGGATGGAGGGAGCCGGGGTGCTGCTTGTTCACAGCACAGGTTGAGAGTCATCTCCGGACACTGGCAGGCGGGTTGCTGCAGACCTAGCCTGCCAGTGTCCAGAGATAACTCTCAGCCTGCGCTGTGAACAAGCAGACACTGGGGATCCCTTGGCGGTCACAGAACGCCGCTGTCTCCTGCTCTCATGCTCCGCCCGACCCCGCCCACATGCCAGCCCCTGCCCACAGACACGCCCAACCCCGCCCACAGGCCCGCCGTGGCCCCACCCACAAGAAGTGGGTAGTAGATCTTTTGCCTTGGTCAGTTTATAAAGTAGCTCACATGCTGAAAAAGTGTGAGCACCCCTGCTCTAGAGTTTGAAGAGAATCCCAAAGGATAATTCAAGTTTGTACATGGCAAATTCCAAAAATCTGAAATTCAGATGAACCCCAAATTTTTGAAAAATTAATTACAAACTTGGCTCTAAGAACCTTATGAACTTAGAGAACTCATCTCTTATGGTTTCATGTTCAGTAGAAGGATCAACAGGCAATTGACCAGTGAACAACTACACACTTAGACAAGATAAGCAATAGAGCCAAGAAGAGATCCGTGTAGGCAATTTCATCAAGTTCCAAAATGACTCTAAGACACAGACAAACATCCCCATTATCTGCATCTTCTTCTGTTCCATGCTGTACAGATGGTCTTGAATGGCAGTCAGCTCTGACAATGCCAATAGGTGTTTATCTGCCAAGATGAATTAAGGTGCTTGTTACAACCAGGGCTGGTAATGCTTTCGAAGCCTCAGCTGCCCTCCGCCTGTGATTGTATGCAAATATAAGGTATAATGCCAGTAAATATACATTACCTATGCCTATACAATATGTCAGTACGGACTGTATGTGTGAAACACACTTCTTTGTGTGACAGGTATTTGCATTATTTATAGACGTTATATCAGGTAGCGCCATAGTGCATTAGCGTTAAAAACTTTCCCTTTCATATAATACATTATGTCGAAAAGCTTAACCTAACATCTGACTCATCTTCATTTGCGATCCAAGTAAATACAATGTATTGCTCTCTGTTATTAGATATTTATGGGATATGGAGACTGACAATGCTGTTCTCATAGCGCTGATTGGTTCATTCAGGCTATTAAAGAGGACCTTTCACCACCTCTTCCAGCTTCTACTGATTCCAGAAAAGTTGGAATATTTCCATAGCCACCATCGTTCTTATACTGCAATTTTCAGCTCTACACTCAGGTGGGTGGTGCCTGTTTGTTTGTTCAAGTCCAGGACCGCCCACTTGACAGTAGAAAACATAATTGTGCAGAAGCTAATAGAAGTAAGTGCATTGGAATGGTGGAGGCTAGAGAAGAAATTGCCCCAAAAATACATGCTCTGGAAAATGTGACCCTGCCCCAAATGCACAGAACAGCTCATTTGCATATGCAATTTCTCAGTGGCGAGATTTCACTTTGACATGAGACCTCTGTTCTCTATTTCACTAACAGCATCTACAACAGCATAACAGTGGCTGAGAAGTGATTTTCGTGGTGGTTGACTCCTTGTAGGGGTGGACACATCTGTAGCTATTGAATGGAAAAATCAACCCTTCACCCTAAAGCTTGTAAGGCTGAGACCGCACCTCGTTGCAGTACAGATGAATTTTTTTGTTGCAGACTGTACTGCCATTTTTTAAATCAAATCCAGGAGTGTAAGGTGAAGGTATAGAAGGCCTTTCTATTGCCCATTCCTTTTGAAGCCACTCAAAATACCATAGCAAGATCTGCAACATCAACCTGTGCCTTATATTCCCTACATTATAGAACTGCTTGCTCAAAGAAATTTTAAGTGGTTGTTTTTCAAAGCATGAACTATGACCCATCTCTTTAAAGGGAACCCAGAATGTCAACTCAACCCTGCAGATAGATAGGTTAGGGTCACCTGAATCAACTGGTTTTCCATTTATAAATCAGAGCCTCCATTGCCTAGATATTACTGTTTTGGTTATATGAAAATGAATTTTTTGGAGCAATGATTGCAAAGTCATTGCTCTTAACAGTTAAGCAGCAACACATTCATTGCTCCAAAGAGATGATTTGCATATGACAAAAATCATTATCATCATATGACTTCATTTGATTCAGGTGACCCTAACCTATCTATCTGTAGTGTAGGTTGGTATGTTGGGTTCTGGTGACAGTAACCTATCTATCTGCAGGGCTGGGGTGATATACTGGTTCTGGTGACAGTAACCTATCTACCTGCAGTGCTGGGGTGATATGCTGGTTCTGGTGACACTAACCTATCTATCTGCAGGGCTAGGGTGATATGCTGGTTCTGGTGACACTAACCTATCTATCTGCAGGGCTAGGGTGATATGCTGGTTCTGGTGACACTAACCTATCTATCTGCAGGGCTGGGGTGATATGCTGGTTCTGGTGACACTAACCTATCTATCTGCAGGGCTAGGGTGATATGCTGGTTCTGGTGACACTAACCTATCTATCTGCAGGGCTGGGGGAGATATGCTGGTTCTGGTGACACTAACCTATCTATCTGCAGGGCTAGGGTGATATGCTGGTTCTGGTGACACTAACCTATCTATCTGCAGGGCTGGGGTGATATACTGGTTCTGGTGACAGTAACCTATCTATCTGCAGGGCTGGGGTGATATTCTGGTTCTGGTGACCCTAACCTATCTACCAGTGTGGTAGTTTGATATGCTTGTTATGATGACCCTAACCTATCTGTGAGTTGATATTCTGGGTTTTGGTGACGCTATCCTATCTGTGGGGTGAGTACTCTGGGTTCCGGTGACCCTAACCTGTCTCTCTGTGGGGTGGTTTGGTATTCTAGGTTCTGGTGACCCTAACTTATCTATCTGTGGGACGAGTTGATATGCTTGTTCTGATGACCCTATCCTATCTATCTGCAGGGCTGGGGTGATATGCAGGTTCTAGTGACCCTAACCTATCTATCTGTGGGGTGGTTTGGTATTCTATGTTCTGGTGACCCTAACTTATCTATCTGTGAGGTTCTTTGATGTGCTAAGTTCCGGTAACTCACTATAAATGGTGCCAGCGTAGCTTTTTAATTCTCCTACCACTCTCATCCATACAAGTGTAGAGTAATTCTAGAGCCCCTTTATGATACATGGCAGCCATATATGTATATAATAATAGCCATAGTATTACAATAAAACATGAATCATTTCCTCCATTACAGCCAATAACGCACCAGTAAGTCAATAAAGTATTTTCTCCGCAACGGGAGAAGCTTCTCTCAGGCAGGATTTATGCCGCTTTATATAAGTTTAATGTGAACACGTCCCCTTTTTTCGCACATACTTTCCCTTCATAGCTCCTGACCTGGGTTTTCAATAACTCTTTATTTTTGTTGACAGTCGCAACCTTATATTTCAGCCGCCATCACCTCCCATCCGCACGGCTGCGAAATATATTGGCAGTTCATAAATAAGTGATAGTAATAAAAACGCGTCTCAAAGTGATAGTAAAATTCACATTTCCCTAAGGAAACTTGTAATGTATAGCATTGTTTCATTCACCAGGACGAGCTGCGTTCGATTCATCAATATTACATTAACTACTATTCTTTTTAATGGGACGTAACGCATCCTTTATGGCGCGCTGTGAATATAATACCGAAAATTGAATATAAAGGGAGTCAAAGCTGTTCCAATTCTATCGATTGTATGTACTGAAATAACATTTTATAGGCAATTTTTTGGACTGGTGGATGTTTTTGATGTTTTTAACCCCTGGGTAGTTTTTTGTGGTTTAATATAGTTGTTCGAAGGGACTCTATATTGTTTTGGGCAGTCAAAAGAGTGAAAATCACCCATTAACTTTATTCTATAAGCTTGTATGAATATGGCAATACAAATGTGTATTTTTTTCCACTTTTTAAAACTTTTACGCCATAAAAATGGGCAAATGGACAAGTAACAAGCTGGGTTTTTCAGGATTATCCCAAATAGTATTTTTAAAAAAAAATAAAAAATAAACCAAACAAATGGAGATTTGTCTCGGGAGAACTAAAATGGCCAATGCATTATACTCTTGGGCCTTCTTGTGGCATCTGGCGCTCTTCTGAAACATCTTTTGTAACCTATGCCTACTGAGCATCATGACACCCGTGTGACCACTAGTGACTCAATCATAGGTCTTAGCCATGACCCCCGGGTCAAAATAGAGTACCGGACTTCACAAGGAAAATAGCAGATGTCTTGAGGCCCAAGATAAGTAAAGGAAGGTGAGTATGCCTTACAGACTTAAAAATTGTATAGATAGTATTCTAGGAGCCCTGACAGTGTTCTAGACTATGTATTATAGATAGGTTCCTAGGAGCCCTGACAGTGTTCTACACTATGTATTATAGATAGGTTCCTAGGAGCCCTGACAGTGTCATACACTATGTATTATAGATAGGTTCCTAGGAGCCCTGACAGTGTCATACACTATGTTTTATAGATAGGTTCCTAGGAGCCCTGACAGTGTTCTACACTATGTATTATAGATAGGTTCCTAGGAGCCCGGACAGTGTCATACACTATGTTTTATAGATAGGTTCCTAGGAGCCCTGACAGTGTTCTACACTATGTTATATAGATAGGTTCCTAGGAGCCCTGACAGTGTTCTACACTATGTTTTGTAGATAGGTTCCTAGAAGCCCTAAAAGTATTACACTCTATGTTTTAAGCCAAGGGGCTAAGTGCACAGGAACGAGCCTGTGTATCTAGCTATTCCTACACCAGCTATTCCTATTCCTACACCACGTGACCTAGCTTCCTGCTATCAGATAGGGGAGAGGAGCTGCTTTCATTTCTTCTGTTCTCCCAGTTATCAGGCTAGCTAATTCAATTGTGTTCATTATGGCAGAGACAGGCAGTCTCTGTATGTAACACAGAATGGAGTTGCTGCTGCATGTACTTCATAGTCCAATACGGGTGGGCGGAGCTACATGCTAATTTGGGGGTGAAGCTAAACAGCAGGTTGCATGTGAAACCCCACCCACCAAATGATGCAAGAAACCAGGAAGAAAGAAGATTTTACAGCAGTGAAGACTGGTGAGTATGCGTCGTGGGAATACCACTTTAATGAACTAAACCGATAACCAGCCCCTTTAAATGCTACCATTACAAAGGACAATTTGTTTGGCAAAAAAATAAGCCCTGTTTATGGAAAATTAAAACAGATTAAAAAAAAAAATCTAAATTTCAAAACTGAAAATGGCCGTGATGGGAAGGATTTAATAATCTAAGGATATTACTGATAGTGTAAGAACCAATAATTTCTTAAACAAACAAGAACACAAAACAAATACCATAATTGGAAATGATTTATTATAACACAGATGGAATAAAACACCATTTATACTCACAAAATGGAATCTCCTAGAACATATGAGAAACAGATTAGCGGGATTAAAAGTGACCCAGGGCCTATCCGAGGAAATCGGAATAATATATCCAATGCTGATACCATTTCACAAGCCTAAATTCTAGGTCTTAAAGGGATTATTACCCTTCTACACGTACACAGATTCATCTGATTTATTGTTCAGTGCTAGATATATGTTGTTCCGATTTATTTCCTGCGAGCTGTAATTTCCTTTATCTGTATTTACCATAATATAAAATTCAACAAAGTAATGAAAAAAAATGAAATAAAAATTCATATCAGTTGAACATTATTAAAATTCTTCCTTTTTTTCCCCTATATTTTTGTCTATGGGGATTATACAACTCTGGAAGCCTAATGGTAAGAAGATACCTATAGAAGCCTATAGATTGTGTCTCCTATCAAACAAAGATTAATGATATAAGGCAACATCATCCAGATATAACTCGGCCGTTTGGCTTCTATTGATTATTCTGATACTTCTGACACTGGAGAAAAATGGTCGAGACCAACATTATTGGCAGAGCGGTGGAAGAAGTATCTGTTTTCAGTAGATTGGGTTGACTGAGCTCAAAAAACAGGGGACCCTTACGAGTCAATTACAGAGTTCAGAGGATCACAAAGCGTAAACTTAGAAAATGTGGCTGACATATCAATACTGGCCAACAGAAACAAAAATGTGAGGCTCAAGTCTTAAAGAGAACCCTTCGCTTCAAATGAGTACGTATATGTTTATTCATATACATGTATATGGATGGAAGACATCTACTCTAAGGTTACCCGAATGAAGAATACGTCACTCTGCACAGCAGAAAATTCACAGGTCATTGGGTACTGTTGGCATAGCTGATATCACAATAGTCCATGAAGTGAACTAAAGAGATTTCTGGAAAGAGCAAGCAACCAGCCTTGCAAATTTATTGCTTGCATTAGTTCCAGCTAATGGGGTGTTAGTCAATTGAGGTTACAGTAAAAAAAATTACAGCACCAATTTCCAGCTTGGAAGTGGACCACGTGAAAAATTTTTGAGAAAATCAATGGGGTTATGTGCAACACTCTTACGCCCTCTATGCATTGGAGCGAGATGTCCAGAATTATTAAGAGTCTCTGGTGGAACAGTGCAACTGAAATTAAATCTTGGTCCATCAGATATTGGCATAAATTTCTAATTTATCTCATACCAATTTTCTACCATGAGTAAATTTGAGGGACTTGGCCCACCTAGGTTCCTACCCTGTTCTACCAGCTGGTGAGCGGGGTACATAACGGGAACAGTCACAATTTCCATGCCTTGTCCACCAGGGTATGATAACTCAGCCCTCCATGTCCAAATTCTTTGATGAGGTCAATGGGATCAATATTTGGTGAAGATCTACTAGGTGAACGAACCACACCTGACATGTGAAGGATGCTCCTGTATTCTTTTTGAATGCTCTTATACAGATGACTCGGTGCCCCTTCCTCCAGCCTTGCCTTCTTCTTACATTACTATGTTACTTCTTCATTCTACTGGAACATACTGTATAATAGCCATATCTGAGACCCATACAAGCCAAAAACACTGGTCAAGACTATAAAGTCCTTGTACAGTTTGCTAATGAGCAAGAGCAGAAACCTATGATGAAGCAGTCAGATAGCTTCAATATCTACTTCACCCTTTCTCTAAAGTTTAGAAATAGAAAATTATCCAGCTCACCCCTTGATTGAAAAACCTGATCCTGGGCTGCCCGGATGTAGATGGACTCCACTCCACGTATAGAATATCGACGAAACTGTTTTGTCGTTTCTCTAAAGTTGGCCATACCCATAACATTTCAGATGGCCGTTATGCAGTTGTCCAATTCATGGCTCGATTGCTCATGCGAACAAGGAGCAATGAGTTTAGGCTTATGATTGGCCGATCATGCAAAACCCTGGTATTTTTGGCCAAGAATTTCCAACATGGCTCACCTTTTCTGAAAGGATTGAAGTCTCTCATCATCCACCAGTGAATTTTTGTGGCATCTACATTTAAAATATCTATCCATACTTTGGGTAAAATGGATGAATTGGCCATTTCGGCCAACGCAAATCGAATGTGTTTGGTTGACTTAGTAGCTAAATATACGATGGCCATGTACAAATAGATCGTATTACCAGAAATTACTTGAAAGCCATTACTTTTATTCTCAGAATTCCCATGCCGACTTAATGAAGTGGTGCATACATGTAACATCTATGGGGTTAGAGCGCTTAAGAGCTGTTGGATACAATGAGATGCCAAAAATATCCATAGGCAGATTGGTGGCGATCATTCTCTCGCTACTCGATATGAGCAGCAAACACATTGCACTAGAAAGAGGCAAATTACAGAAATGATTTTTCCCATTAATGCGCTGCCTCCCTGGGCTTAATGTGCTGTGTGAACGCAGGTGACAAACATATTGTCCTATTTTTAGTTAACCTTAAGATCATTAAGGGAGAAATCAATAGCATCTGCAACAAGCAACACCCTGGATCTACGCACTTCTTAGTAACCGGGCTGTCAGCCTGTTCACGTTACATAATTTACAGGATTAATTCAGGAGCTTTATAGAATAAGAGTTTTGTGCTGTTATTAATATCGCAGTTACAGATTTTTATATACTATCGTGTCTCCTATTGGAAACAAAAAAATGGAGCAAAACAAAAAATACAAAATGGTGGGACAATACATTTTTGTTGGAAGAGTCCATTAAGGGGGTTATGAAATATAATGTATTTGTACCCTTTCTATATCCATTGGCGGTCCAACTGCTGAGAGCCCCACCAGTCCTTAGAAAGGGGTGATTTACCCCCACTATGAATGGGGCAGTGGACAACTAATGCACAACACGGCTCCATTAGTTTCAATGGAGATACCCGATACTGTATTTCAGCAATTTCTGATGGTCCCATTGAAGGGGAGTGGAGCCGAGCAGTCTGCTATTTTCAGTAGAAGGGTAAAACATTCTATTTTGGGGGTTGAGGAGGACCCCATTAGTCAGACCCTCAACAATTTATCCAATGCTAAAGCAATGATATGCCTCGATGCCCCTCATGACCACAGTAACCATCCATTGGACTAGTGGTTTTGAGCCATTTGTAGCGAAGGCCAGTGATAGTCAGCAGTGAGGCGGTGCAAGATGCTGTATGGGATGAACAAGTGATTTTACCGTTTCCAAATTTTTGAGAAATTTTCTACTTTCCATATCCATTCTTGAAGCCATGCTCCAAAATCATGTACTTCTATGTTGTCTCTATGCAGATATTGACTGTTCAGTGGCAAATTGTTCTAGACTTCTGACTCCATGACTTATTTTTAATGCCTCTTTCTCCAGTGACACTACATCCATTTTCAGTGACCTTGTACCCAATGTTTCGCTGACCTGTTGCTACTGGGCTATTATAAGAATCTCATTCATGAATAAATTAGAAAGGATCAAGAGAAAAAACATCAATTTACTGGAAGACTAACCAGACAAATACAATGTTACAACCTAGGCTTAAGAGGTGGAAGGTCTTCTTTAAGTCGATACAATGAAACCTTCCAAAAGACCATATGGCATGTGGATTGGACATGTTCTTTGAGAATGCCACCCTTAGAAGACCACATAGAATAAATCCTAGGATAAAGTCCTCTGATGCTAGGATACGCTATTTATGTTTAATTCATGTGCAGGAGTCAATCTGCTTTAACTAGTGATGTATGAACGTTGCAAGATTCGTTTGGTGAATATTTGAAAGGTTCGACCGCTTGTCTTGTAGTTTGGTCTGGATCAAAACTGCAATTATTACATTCTTGGGTCTTTTTCAGGGTCCAGGGAAGGTATGGAAAAATAATGAACCACTGATACATTTTTTGGGATTGGCTGAGCCTGAATTTTTGGGCAAATTTGTAACAAACAGGTCTAGCTGTGATCCTTGTGGATTGTATGAATGAAGTGGATTTAGCACTTGGATAGCACTCGATCTCATAAAGTCTCAGACATGCTCAGCCTGAGAAACCTTGACGACATTTGATGGTCAGCCATTCCCATTAATTTCAAGTTTGGCCAACTAATTCAACCTATATGGCCACGTTCAGATTTGCAGAACCTGAAGTTTTTGGCACTTTAGTCTATTGGGGGACACATTGGTAAGACCCATGCTGATCAGACATGGGATGCCTATCTTCAGACAACCAAATTGAATCAGGAAAAGAATGCAGTCTATTGCCCTAGCCTTGTATCTAAAATGGCGGTCAAGATAGACTAGATTGTTTGCCATGCCTTGTCTACCTTATGCACCCAATACCCTCCTTCCGCTATGTCCCTGTTAATGCCGATGGTCTACATCACAAATATACGCCATTGGAAGTCTTGACATTATTCAGATAAATCGAAAGATATTCCTCCCTAAAATTTCCGAACATAAATACACCAATATTTTCTTAATTTCCTTCCTCGGCATCTCTAAAGTTGAGAAAGAATTTATCGGCAGAAGCTCAAGGTTAAAGTTTACATTTGTCAATAATATAAATAAGAATTTTCTCCCTTCCTAAAAGTATCTTATCTCTTGAAATTCTCATCCGGAGATGATAAGAAGGTAGAAGATACTGTATCTCCTGTGCCAGACTCGGCGCAGATATTATATCCCACTATGTAAGCTAATGACTACAGAGGGTGATGTAAATGATGATAAGACCTCACACACTAGTCTGAAAACACAAAGTTTACACCAATAAAACGGATCTCTCCTTCAAAAACCACTCGGAATGTCAAGATGAAAGAAAAACTTTTTTGAGAAAACTTTTTGAACTTCAAACGTTCTTGGACATTTAGGGAGACGGCGAAATTGTAGACACGGATTCGATACAATGTATTTGTAAACTTTAGGGATATAATAGGGTTCAATAGACTGTGCAGGGCACTAGGAACTTTTTGAAACTGTTTGGCTGCAGTAAGAAGGGAAGAAAAAAATCCTGAAAAATTACTCAACCTGGTGGAATGTGACTATCTGGGGTAATGTACAGTATATGGCGATTTCCCATGTAGAGTGTTTATAGGGTGGAGCATGGAGTTGGTCCATATTAGAGATGCGCGAGTAGTGTTCAATCGAGTAGGTGTTCGATCGAATACTACGGTATTCAAAATACTCGTACTCGATTGAACACTTCTAGCTGTTCGAAATTTAAGGTTCGATGCAGAACCAGCGTTGATTGGCAGAATGCTATACATTCTGCCAATCAACGCTGGTTCTTCTCTTACCTTTAGAAGTCTTCTCCGTGCAGTGTCCCCCGGCTGGAATTCACTCTGCCTAGGCATCTGGCCTAGGCAGAGCCGACTGCGCATGCGCGGGCATGCCCTCTCATGCGCAGTTGGCTCTGCTTAGGCGTCAGGCCGGGCAGAGCCGACCGCGCATGCGCAGTCGGCTCTGCTCAAGCCCGATGCCTAGGCAGAGCGAATTCCAGCCGGAAGAAGACGCGGGGACGCTGCGCCGGGAGAAGACTTCAAGGAGAATCCAGCTCGACCGTCACTCGTGCACTTGGTAAGTATAATTTTATCGAATTTTGCCTACCCTTGAAACGAGCATTTCCCCCCATAGACTATAATGGGGTTCGAAATCCGTTCAAACAGTCGAACAGTGTGCGGCTGTTCGAATCGAATGTCGAACCTCGGACATTTTAGTGTTCGCTCATCTCTAGTCCATATAATGAGTTGCATGGTGTATTATTCCCTAGACATTGTAGCGATATCTATGCGTAGAGAAGAAGATCACCATAATATAATATATAACTGAGCATAACACTTTTTTTTCTCTTAGATTCTTGAAGAAAAAATAAAAAATACTTTGTGTCCCCATATAATTCAATGACAAGTATGTTATAGGACGATGAAATCCCTGGGCACTGTACTACGGATTACATGAGGACTAAATTGGGATAACAACCTCTTCTAATGATCTTCTAGCTGACAGTTGTTCTATATTTATTGGCAGCTTACAGGTAATATAGCATCAGCAAATGACCCATTGTGGCCTCATTTTATTTTTATTTTTTATATGCTTCATGTATTATCTATATTCAAGCAAATTCTGAGATATTGCAGATTTCTCACTCTCCCTTGATGCTCACAATAGGCTGACATTTCCATCACATTTCAGCAGTCATCTCGTGATAATAGTCAGAGGAGAGGATTACAATGGAAGGGACCGTATACCTATATAAGTTATTTGGCATAATTTATATTAGAAAACTGGCACCAATGATGACAAATCTGATGGGGCCAATGGCATGTGGGGGTGAAAATCTTAAAAGTTACTGCTTAGAAATTCTGACTTTTTATGGCTTGTAAGACATCACTGTGTGTATTATCCCTGTACTGTGACATCACTGTGTGTATTATCCCTGTACTGTGACATCACTGTGTGTATTATCCCTGTACTGTGACATCACTGTGTGTATTATCCCTGTACTGTGACATCACTGTGTGTATTATCCCTGTACTGTGACATCACTGTGTGTATTATCCCTGTACTGTGACATCACTGTGTGTATTATCCCTGTACTGTGACATCACTGTGTGTATTATCCCTGTACTGTGACATCACTGTGTGTATTATCCTGTACTGTGACATCACTGTGTGTATTATCCCTGTACTGTGACATCACTGTGTGTATTATCCTGTACTGTGACATCACTGTGTGTATTATCTCTGTACTGTGACATCACTGTGTGTATTATCTCTGTACTGTGACATCACTGTGTGTATTATCCCTGTACTGTGACATCACTGTGTGTATTATCCTGTACTGTGACATCACTGTGTGTATTATCTCTGTACTGTGACATCACTGTGTATATTATCTCTGTACTGTGACATCACTGTGTGTATTATCCCTGTACTGTGACATCACTGTGTGTATTATCTCTGTACTGTGACATCACTGTGTGTATTATCCTGTACTGTGACATCACTGTGTGTATTATCCCTGTACTGTGACATCACTGTGTGTATTATCCCTGTACTGTGACATCACTGTGTGTATTATCTCTGTACTGTGACATCACTGTGTGTATTATCCCTGTACTGTGACATCACTGTGTGTATTATCCCTGTACTGTGACATCACTGTGTGTATTATCTCTGTACTGTGACATCACTGTGTGCATTATCCTTGTACTGTGACATCACTGTGTGCATTATCCCTGTACTGTGACATCACTGTGTGTATTATCCCTGTACTGTGACATCACTGTGTGTATTATCCCTGTACTGTGACATCACTGTGTGTATTATCCCTGTAATGTGACATCACTGTGTGTATTATCCTGTACTGTGACATCACTGTGTGTATTATCCCTGTACTGTGACATCACTGTGTGTATTATCTCTGTACTGTGACATCACTGTGTGTATTATCTCTGTACTGTGACATCACTGTGTGTATTATCTCTGTACTGTGACATCACTGTGTGTATTATCCCTGTACTGTGACATCACTGTGTGTATTATCTCTGTACTGTGACATCACTGTGTGTATTATCCCTGTACTGTGACATCACTATGTATTATCCCTGTACTGTGACATCACTGTGTGTATTATCCCTGTACTGTGACATCACTGTGTGTATTATCTCTGTACTGTGACATCACTGTGTGCATTATCCTTGTACTGTGACATCACTGTGTGCATTATCCCTGTACTGTGACATCACTGTGTGTATTATCCCTGTACTGTGACATCACTGTGTGTATTATCCCTGTACTGTGACATCACTATGTGTATTATCCCTGTACTGTGACATCACTGTGTGTATTATCCCTGTACTGTGACATCACTGTGTGTATTATCCCTGTACTGTGACATCACTATGTATTATCCCTGTACTGTGACATCACTGTGTGTATTATCCCTGTACTGTGACATCACTGTGTGTATTATCTCTGTACTGTGACATCACTGTGTGTATTATCTCTGTACTGTGACATCACTGTGTGCATTATCCCTGTACTGTGACATCACTGTGTGTATTATCCCTGTACTGTGACATCACTGTGTGCATTATCCCTGTACTGTGACATCACTGTGTGTATTATCCCTCTTCCTAAAGACCACCAAAATAATTGTACGCTTTTCAAATTCTAATCTTGCTGCTTAGGGTAGTCCTGATCGTGTAGGACCCCATTACATGTTTTGCTATAGGACCCCATGGTTACTCATTACATCTCTGCTGACACGCTTTCTCATAGGAAAATGTTTCTAACAAATAGTGAAAGTGGAAAGCTGGAGAGTGTAACAAAGACCCGCTGGCAGTAATGGTAAGAAATGACAAAAAGTTCAGTTGAGTTTGTCGATGGCTCGGGACAAGTAGCAGTCATGAAGATATATTACATTAACGCTGTGTTCACATTAGCATTAGACATTCAATTTTTTTTGGTTTTCTCATGGAAGCATAAAAACAGAATACAAGCCATGGACATATCTATCACATAACAGACACCGATGGAGTCCGACAAACATCATTGACTGTAATGGGGTCCATTGAGTTTCCATCATGGTGTCCATCACTTATCCAGACAAAGTAGTGTTGCTTGATGCAGAAATTTTTGTTCCATTTTCTTTTTTTTAACAGTATCTGTGATGTAAGACACTTCCAATGCCTCCAATGTAGAGGTACACAGAACTTAAAATTGTGGAAAACTGTAGAAGCTGCCAAATTAATGGAAAATCGACCCTACATATCTAAATACCCTACTATAGGGATGCAGAAGACGCCCCAGTGCCTAAGGGGTGCAATGACTTTCAATGCTGTACATTACATGTGATAGCCGGGATGGGGCTCCTAATGATTTGGCCTTGGACCCCGGAGCGCAACGTTCTACTTCTGACTGCAATGACTTTGGATATCTCTTCACCGTCACCCTCGTTCTATATAAATCTTTCCCAAATTAGAGAAGTGAATTTGCTTCAGCAACTTTTTCCGAAATGAGATTTTATTGAATACTGATAGGAGTGTATGTAAAATAAGTAAAACCTTATCTTTTATTTAGGTCACAGAGAAATTAATAATGGATGCTGTAATACTGGTTGAAGAAGAGTTATGAAGGTCTAATTCTCTTCTTGCCATTGCCACACGTTCCGAACTTCCTCCAAGGCTAAACATTTATAATTAATTTTCTCATACGTTGCAAGGTTATTAGGAATTAGGCTCCAGACGTAGCACTGCACGACGATTCTGCAATATTAAAGGTAGACATACATGTTTTTGGCATACAATACTTATGAACCAATATTCGAAGGGTTCTCCGATGGGCATTTTAACCCATTGAAGACCAGGCCAGTTTTGCCTTAGAACCAAATTTTATTTTTGGCTTAGGACAATATACATAGATGTGGTCTTTTGGTACCATTTTTGGGTACTTGGGTTCTAGATTGTGTTAAGGACTAGTTGATCCAGGATTCTATATTGAGTGCCAGATAGAACCCCTCATGGGGTTTTTGCCTTACCCTGGATCAACACTGTAGGGATTGTAGGGTTATAGGTTGGACTTGATGGTCTGATGTCTTCATCTAACCTCATCTACTATGTAACTATGTACTTTAGTAGTTAATTTTTCCCAATTCACATTTTTGAACAAATTCAAAAATTGCTCATATTATTTTTGAAGCCATTTACAAATGAATACATAAAAATACGTAAATATAAATACATAAAGCCAATATGTGTATACTAGTTGTTGCATTCTCTTCCTGCACCAGTTAAAATTGTACTTTGTAATGACTCCAGGGCTAGTTCACACGTGGCGCGAATTTTGACACAGAGAGTGACGCGGGAGCCGCGTCACTCTTGGGTCAAAACCCGCCTGCCATGAATGTCACGGCTTCCCCCTCCGGAGTCGGCTCAAATGAATGGGCCGACTCCAGAGGTTGAAGCTGTGGCTCAACGGGCTGCAGAATCCGCTTGAAGAAAGAGCATCCCACTTCTTTTTTCCATGAAAAAAGAAGCCTGGCAGTCTCCATAGACCTCCATTGTGAGGGGGCGGATTATGACATGGATTACGCGCCATAATCTGCCCCCTCTGTGCCCGTGTGAATGGGCCTAATATGCCATAAAATGTACTGTTACCTGGATAAATTTTAGGGGCAAATGTTCTTGTTCATTTATAGCATTTTGGGGAATTCTGATGTTTTAATTTTTTTTTCTTAAATTTTTTTGCATAGTCGAAACATCAAAAATGTCGGAGTTTAGCTTTTTTCATTTTTTTCTACTAGAATACTCACTGTAAAATACTTTTTTATAGTTTGGGTATTTACGGATGCTTAATATGTTTAGATTTGTCTTTGTTTGTGTATTTTATATGAGATCTATAGAAAGGATAATTTGAAATTTTATATATTTTAGATTTTTTTTTTTTTTTAAATCTCCCTAGGGGATTTGAACCCTAAAGGGTTTAAGCACACATACAGTACAATACACTGCAACATTAATGTATTGCAGTATATTGTGTAACCCATTGACTGTCAGCCTGTAATGGATGTAATGACAGACTTGGGTACCTTCCATTGGGTCCTGGTACCACCAAATGTGACCCCGAAGGATGGCGATCTTCCTCCACACAGCCATGGGCCACTGCTCTTAAGATGCTTTGGTCACACTAGGCTGAGGCATCTGAAGAACTGATGCCCATGATCAAACAGTTCCTGAACAGGAGACATTGTCATGGAAAAAAATACAAATTTTTTACATGTAATATTTTCTTTTTTTTTCACTTCATTTTGCTTCTATGCACTAAATCTTTCATTGCCTTTACAATTTACTTAGCAATAAACCAAAGGAAAACACTGAACACGAACAAAACAACCTTTCAAACGTTTCACAGCAAAAAATAGAAGGCTATTATGGTAATGATAATCTTCTAAGAAATGACATGATAAGTAAGGAAGGAAAATCAGAGCGCTGGATAAGAGATGAAGGAAATACAAAACATTGCTCCGATTTCTCGAGCAGTTCCATAGAGGAGAACAATGGGTGTTTACGGTTATTCCAATGCTTGAGATTGGTGGGGGTCGTTGAAGTGGTACCCCCCCGGATTAGGCACTTATTCCCTTATCCCCTGTTCTGTTATTTCCTATGAATGCAAGGTATCATCCCTATGGGAAACCAAAACGGGTCTGGCTTTTTGAGATTATCGCGAGGTACTTCAATTGTACAGATGACATGCTGTGTAGCCCATGTAATACCATGTCACATATAGCATTTTTAGGAAAAATGACACTTTTTGTGGGTCTTTTTGGAAAAAAATTGCACTATACATTATAGAGAATAATGTTACAAAAAGTGTGGAAGAGTTACATTTGAAAAGAATTCTACCAATATTTGTACCCCCAAAAAAATTGTAACCCACTTTCCACGGGTTAGGGATCAGTGCCAGATTGCTGAGTGTCCAACTACAAGGACCAGCGATAAGGAGAATGGGGGTCCAAAAGTTCCCCATGCCTTTATGTTTTATGACCTATGCTCCATACTCTTCTATGGGGCAAGAGGTGCAACTTGAAGCTCATGGTCTCCTACAAAAATTGTAACAGGGTCCCCACTTACCATATGCTATCTATATACAGTATCTTCAGAACTTGGTAGAGAATGATACCTGTGCGCCCCATATAGCTACACCCCCGTATGACATATTTTCTGAAGCCTCATAGAAGTCAATGGAACGCCAGTCATGAAATTGTATCTGTTCTTCGACCAGAGGGGAACTTTGGGGCCCCCGCTCTCCTGATAACTGTGGTTCCCAATAGTCGGGATCATCGGGAGATCTGACATTTAAGTGTCTTTAACCACTTCCATACTGGGCTATTTTTCCTGATTCAGGACTGAGCACATTTTTGTTTGCTGGTTTTTGTACTGTCGTTTTAAGGGTTTTTCCTTTGGGTTATTGAAAAATTTTCTGTCTCTTTTGGTGATAAATAGGGATTTATTTTTATGTTGTTTTTATTTTTCCCTCTTCCTTACAGTCATTTTATACTATGGTGACAATTATTGTTGTGTTGCTAGGGGCGAGCTTAGAACCTGTGATGTAGCATGGTAGTGGCTGGGGGGGGGGGGGTACTTTATTTGTGCCCCCATAGGGTCATAATTAGAGATAAGCGAGTAGTATTCGATCGAGTAGGTATTCGATGGAATACTACGGTATTCGAAATACTTGTACTCGATCGATTCACGAGAGTGAATGAAGAGCCGGAAGACACCGCGGGGACGCTGCACGGAGAAGACTTCTCGGAGGATCCAGCCTGACCCTCACTCTTGGACTTGGTAAGTATAATTTGATCGAATGTTGCCTACCCCTGAAACAAGCATTTTCCCCCCATAGACTATAATAGGGTTCAATATTCGATTTGAGTAGTCGAATACTGAGGGACTACTCGAAACGAATATCGAACCTCAAACATTTTACTGTTCGCTCATCTCTAGTCATAATAGACCTGGGTGTCAACATTTTAACTATCTAATTTTTTTTCAATGATTTTTCCTGATACATACAGCCCCAGCTATAGGAGGAATTCACCCTCCTATGGTGTACATCAGAGCTGATCTGGATCCTCTATAACCCAGCAGCCCTTGTAGATCCTGTTTTATTAGCAGTCATGTGACCGATGGGTCAGAAGGGAGCTGCATCATGGTGGCTCCCATAGTTGTGCATGCAGCACTCATTAAACCGTCGCTATGGAATGTCCGGCTTTAGTAACAGCTGGCATTATGATCTAAATTTTCATACATGAGGTTAACCTTGCACAGATGTCTATGGGCGGTCCGGAAGTGGTTAAAGACAAACCCCCTTTAAGCCAGTGTGACGAATCTGGTGTATTTTTAGACGTATTAGATGGATAAATCTTGGCATTGTTCTAATTTTTATTGTTTTTTTTGGGTCCAGACATTTTTTTTCCAAAATACATTATGCTCTAGGTATGACATTTCATCTAAACTTCTCTACAGGAAAACAAACCCGTGTAAAAATGTGTTATCAAAAACTCACCACTAAAGAAAGCTTGTAAAAATGTTCAGATTTCTTGTCAAATTTTATAAGCCCATAAAAACACCACAAAAAAATGGAGTATGTGAAAGAAGACAAAAACTTCATCTCCATGTGAAAAGGGCTACGAAATGAAACAGATAGATAACAATGATCCAGAACGTTCCGATACGTCCAGTACTTAATATTCACGAGGTCTCCGAGTGGTATGCGTTCTGCTCTCTCTTGCTTCATTGCTATGTGTTGTTTTCCCCCTGAAAGTAAAGTTCAATCCCAGTTTTGTTTTTTTGCAGAGGACAGCAGCTTTTCCTCCATAACTTTGGTGTAGTTTACTGCAGTCATTATTTTCTATCCTGACAAATGCAGCAGTTTTATTCCCATAGCATAATGCTATCACCACTGGCCGGCACAGTAGGGATGACATTCTATGGAAAGCGTGCACATTGGGCTCAGACAAAGCTGGAAGACTTGTCTTATAGAATAGAATGTTAGAATCTTCAATTATACTGTGTTGCAAAACTCTCTCGGATTATATTATCATATATACATATATATTTTTTTAAGGTTTTTCTCCAAATTTTTTTCAGCACGTCCAATGAGAAATATTAAAAAATTATGTTTAATAATAACAATTACTTTTTAAATAAAGGATAGAATAGTATAAAATCATGTATTACCAGCTACTAATGCCAATAATAAAAGCATGATGGATACCACTATGACATGTACCAGTAATAAGTCACCAATTCAAATCTAGTTCAACTTGAACCGGAAACTTTTGGGGTTCATCACCCACAAAACCTAGAGTATATTAAGTGGAGGTGAGTAAAAATAAGTTATGCTCACATTGACTCACCTCTCTTTATCATCTGGAAATCCTCTACACACCTGTCCTGGTCTCAGCCTTAGGTCTTGCACCCTGGTGACACCACTAAGGCCTTTGATAGGCACATGGGTGGCTCCAATATCATGATGCTACGACCCAGGATATTAGCTAGAGTCCAGAAGAGGATACTGGGGAACCCACAGACACTGCAAGGGTTAGTTCACATGGGGAGCGGAAGCGAGGATTTTGGCACCGAGAGTGACGCGGGGAGCCCACCTGCCACAACTGTCGCGGCTTCCGACAGTCACGGTTTCCCCCACCGAAATAGGCTGAAATGAAGGGGCCGACTCCAGAGGTTGCTGATGCCATAATCCGCCCCCTCTATGCCCGTGTGAACTAGCCCCAAGATTGCCCATGAAAGGCAAGGAGAGTATAACCCAGAGCAGGGGTGTACCTACCTCTTTTGCCGCCCGAGGCGGACGACAGAAAGCCGCCCCCCCCCCCCCGGTGGAGGGGGGCATGGCGGAGCGGCGTTAGCAGGCAGGGAGAGGACCTGCTCTCTGCCTGAGTGTAAGGGGAGGCCGCTGGAGCAGCGCTGCGTCCACAGGGCCTCCCCAATCCACCGCTGGCTTCCCGTGCCGGGCTGCTGAGACGGTGACGCTAAGCCAGACTGACTTAGATAAGCAAAAATTTCGCCCCCCCGGGACCCTGGCATGGCGCCGCCTGAAGCGGTCGCTTCAGGTCGCCTCATGGGAGGTGCAGCACTGCCTCAGAGTATAATAATAGCACTTCCGATTCGTGCATGAAATGAACCAGAAGGCCAAATGAAACAAATATTCTTTCTAAACAAATTTTGTTTCTCCCATCTTGAAATGCTACTCACAGATCACAGAAAAAGAAAAAAGTTATAAATTTGGAAGGAAAATATGACAACATGAGCATTAATGTACAAACTACCCTGCATCCTTAAAGGGTTAAAGAGACAGGATACAGAGATTGCAAATAAATTATGTCTGGCAAAACCAAAATGTCAGATGGACCTTAGTGACACCATCAGGGTCAAGGACCCAGTCACAACCGTAACCTCTGCCTTGGATAGAGGGGCAGTGTCCCGGCAGAGAATCTACCTACTCATTTTGGAAACAGAACGCTTTCCTTCCACCGACTCCCATGAGACTACTCTTTTTAATGATAAATCGTATTCCAAGATTATGTATTGAAGGATATTACGACCTTCTTGGGATGACTTTGAAGACTGCACCACCCATCACTCACAAAGTCGTCTGGAAGGTAAGGAAGAGTATTGCCCAAACGCCTTCCGAAGTCTCACCAACTTGAAGGGGTTTGAACTCAAATTAACTTTTTCTGCTATATTCTAATGAATTACCATTCCGGACGGAATCAATAAAAAGGCCGACTCGACTCTTGCACGTCCTCACCTGACACACTAAGCCGTTTATGGCAGATTATACACACGCTAGAAGTGGAAATTCAATTAATTCCCATTGTACGTCATGTGCGCCGCTCAATGTCATCATGGAAAGTTTAATTTATCACCTTAATAACCAAACACAACATGATGCATGCCGAGGTAATTATCTGTGTAACTTCTCCAGCTGCCCTGTACAGATGTCTAGAATAGAATCTCATGGAAAGCATTATTATCTGTCTGCAGGAGGTGGGTCGGCGACGAGACGGAATCAAATCCAGACAACGGCTTTTATTAATGATTAAACAGCTTCAATGAGTCACATGACATATGGTTATTGGGATACAACTTTGCAAAATCATACCTGACACAAACCTCCTACAGAACTGATAGAAAACTTTTAAAGGGGTGGGATTCAAAGATAATGTTCAGGGTTATAGGTTCTAGAACATCTCAGATCAGTAAGACCAAGTTTGTTTCCATGTTGGTTAGGTCATCGATCCAAGATTGGTGGGGTTCCGACATCCAACACCTCCACACGTCAGCTGATATCTGATATCAGACATTGGGCACTGGGCAGTGACTGTGCGGCGCTATTGCAGCTCAGCTAGCGTTCAAGTGAAGGCAGTCAATAATCAATACGTCTTGGACAAGCCTTTAAGGAGACCAACTAATAACTATTCCTCCTGACTCATATTGCAATTTTGGTTTGATTACTCATACATGAGATGAACTCTCAATAGGGATAGGGGTTGCTGATGGACACCTTACGACCCCAAGAACAAAAGGATCAGACATGTAGACGACTCTTCTCCATGAGATCTGCCATTAATGAGAGTTGAGAAACTCCCATGTACATTAGATGACCAACCTGTCTGGTCAATATCAACTGGTTCACTCAACGTATGTCTACTATGTAGCGAGATTCCTAAAGAGTGATGAAACTTAATTTTGCTTCTTATCTGAGTGGTTTTGTCCTGTACTCCATACACAAGCAGGATCGGTTTACAGTTAAGTCTATGGAGAGGGCAGGGGGAGGAGGAGAAAGACAATGATATGAAGCCATCTACAGCAGTAAATGAGTCCTTTCGGTCAGGAGAAGGATGGATAGTAATTCCCGATACCCCAGCTGTGTTGTGAGAGGAAATTGTCTCTCTATAGTGAAGATGTCTCTCTACTTTGAGGAACTCTCCTCTTCCTCCCCCCTCTCTCTCCATAGAGTTCCATTATACAGATCTGTGGTAGAAGGAGGCAAATAAGTGAAGAAATAGGTTTAAATTTGCCATACACATGAAAAAAATTGTGATGAAATTGCATGAGTCTCCCTGCTGTCCAGATCGCCAAACCCGCATCAAGAAATTACCAGCTATGGGCCCAAAACTGACAACACAAGCCACGTGTTTTCAGCAGTGTATGAATGGGGATTGGTTCCAACCCCATCGACTACCCTGGTATTGTGTATCATAGCGGGTTAACCACTGCCGATTCTGTCGGTGACTAACTCCCTGTGACCACCCTACTTTTAGCCCTTGCCTGAAGCCATACTGAAATAAACCCAAGGAACCCCTTTAATTGCTCATTGTCAGACCATTCCTGCACATTACAGAACAGAACCTTCCTGCGAGCCCTGACAACGTTACAGATTTTGCACATTAATAAGTCGTTCTCTCTTACTAATTATATTTAGAGCCATTTCAAGGATTTTTCCACATTCCAGCGTTTTTCATTGTCACTTATGTAGAGAAATACATTGTCATTATCATCACTTGATGATTTTTTTTTTCCGCTTTTCAGCATCGCAACACAATGATAATGAGCTGTCAGCGGCTTCAGCCGACAACCTGGAACACGCTTCACCGGCAATTACCTGACAATAGTAAACCAATGAAAGCAACAGTTTGTGCTGATTGTTGTAGAGGAAAATCAGAACTAGCATTTTTATTATAAGCAACAAATTGTAGTCTTTGGATGGGACATTAAATGCTGGTTTATTACTGGGATGTATCATTAGGGTGGACGGAGGCATCGTGTGTCTTATGCCTCAGCAAGGAAATTGGGCAGAAGTATTAAGGCGCGCTCACATTTTACCAAAATTGCAGTATTTTAAAGCCATTACTGGAATTAGTATAAAACTGCTACAAAATGACTTGTATTTACAAACTTCATCATTGCCCGGAGTGCGATGGTCTTAAAGGAGCACGAAACTCAGAATCCAGAGAAATACAATAGAATGGGTCATTCCCTGTAAGACGTCACATCATCTCCTGATCGTTCTTGCTCTTCTTTACTCTTATATCGGGATTACAAATCATGAAACATAAAATTAGAAAAGCAGCCATGTTTATTCCCTTTCCCTGGGGAGTCTGACCGTTTTGTTATTCCCCCAAGTAACTGACAGAGTGAAATAGATAAGAATAGCACAATCAGTAACACTAACAGCAGTAGTACCAATAGTCCCAGCAGTACCATTACCAGCAGTAGTACCAATAGTACCAGCAGTACCATTACCAGCAGTAGTACCAGCAGTAATATTACCAGCAGTAGTACCAATAGTTCCAGCAGTAACATTACCAGCAGTATTACCAATAGTAACAGCAGTATCATTACCAGCAGTAGTACCAATAGTAACAGCATTACCATTACCAGCAGTAGTACCAATAGTAACAGCAGTATCATTACCAGCAGTAGTACCAATAGTAACAGCAGTACCATTACCAGCAGTAGTACCAATAGTAACAGCAGTACCATTACCAGCAGTATTACCAATAGTAACAGCAGTACCATTACCAGCAGTAGTACCAATAGTAACAGCATTACCATTACCAGCAGTAGTACCAATAGTAACAGCATTACCATTACCAGCAGTATTACCAATAGTACCAGCAGTATCATTACCAGCAGTAGTACCAATAGTACCAGCAGTAACATTACCAGCAGTAGTACCAGCAGTATCATTACCAGCAGTAGTACCAATAGTACCAGCAGTAATATTACCAGCAGTAGTACCAATAGTTCCAGCAGTAACATTACCAGCAGTATTACCAATAGTAACAGCAGTATCATTACCAGCAGTAGTACCAATAGTAACAGCATTACCATTACCAGCAGTAGTACCAATAGTAACAGCAGTATCATTACCAGCAGTAGTACCAATAGTAACAGCAGTACCATTACCAGCAGTAGTACCAATAGTAACAGCAGTACCATTACCAGCAGTATTACCAATAGTAACAGCAGTACCATTACCAGCAGTAGTACCAATAGTAACAGCATTACCATTACCAGCAGTATTACCAATAGTACCAGCAGTACCATTACCAGCAGTAGTACCAATAGTAACAGCATTACCATTACCAGCAGTATTACCAATAGTACCAGCAGTAACATTACCAGCAGTAGTACCAATAGTACCAGCAGTACCATTACCAGCAGTAGTACCAGCAGTACCATTACCAGCAGTAGTACCAATAGTAACAGCAGTACCATTACCAGCAGTATTACCAATAGTACCAGCAGTAACATTACCAGCAGTAGTACCAATAGTACCAGCAGTACCATTACCAGCAGTAGTACCAATAGTAACAGCAGTACCATTACCAGCAGTAGTACCAATAGTTCCAGCAGTACCATTACCAGCAGTAGTACCAATAGTTCCAGCAGTAACATTACCAGCAGTAGTACCAATAGTACCAGCAGTACCTTTACCAGCAGTAGTACCAATAGTAACAGCAGTACCATTACCAGCAGTAGTACCAATAGTACCAGCAGTAACATTACCAGCAGTAGTACCAATAGTTCCAGCAGTAACATTACCAGCAGTAGTACCAATAGTACCAGCACTACCATTACCAGCAGTAGTAACAATAGTTCCAGCAGTACCATTACCAGCAGTAGTACCAATAGTACCAGCACTACCATTACCAGCAGTAGTACCAATAGTACCAGCAGTAACATTACCAGCAGTAGTACCAATAGTTCCAGCAGTAACATTACCAGCAGTAGTACCAATAGTACCAGCACTACCATTACCAGCAGTAGTACCAATAGTTCCAGCAGTAACATTACCAGCAGTAGTACCAATGGTACCAACAATAGTACCAATAGAACCAGAAGTAACATAACCAGCAGTACCATTACCAGCAGTAGTATCAATAGTATCAGTAGTACCAATATTACCTACAATAGTACCAGCAGTAGTACCAATAATACCAACAGCATTAACAGCAGTAGTACCAATAGTACCAGCAGTACCATTACCAGCAGTATTACCAATAGTACCAGCAGTAACATTACCAGCAGTAGTACCGATAGTACCAGCAGTACCATTACCAGCAGTAGTACCAATAGTTCCAGCAGTAACATTACCAGCAGTAGTACCAATAGTTCCAGCAGTAACATTACCAGCAGTAGTACCAATAGTTCCAGCAGTAACATTACCAGCAGTAGTACCAATAGTAACAGCAGTACCATTACCAGCAGTAGTACCAATAGTTCCAGCAGTAACATTACCAGCAGTAGTACCAATAGTACCAGCAGTACCTTTACCAGCAGTAGTACCAATAGTAACAGCAGTACCATTACCAGCAGTAGTACCAATAGTATCAGCAGTAACATTACCAGCAGTAGTACCAATAGTTCCAGCAGTAACATTACCAGCAGTAGTACCAATAGTACCAGCACTACCATTACCAGCAGTAGTAACAATAGTTCCAGCAGTACCATTACCAGCAGTAGTACCAATAGTACCAGCACTACCATTACCAGCAGTAGTAACAATAGTTCCAGCAGTACCATTACCAGCAGTAGTACCAATAGTACCAGCACTACCATTACCAGCAGTAGTACCAATAGTACCAGCAGTAACATTACCAGCAGTAGTACCAATAGTTCCAGCAGTAACATTACCAGCAGTAGTACCAATAGTACCAGCACTACCATTACCAGCAGTAGTACCAATAGTTCCAGCAGTAACATTACCAGCAGTAGTACCAATGGTACCAACAATAGTACCAATAGAACCAGAAGTAACATAACCAGCAGTACCATTACCAGCAGTAGTATCAATAGTATCAGTAGTACCAATATTACCTACAATAGTACCAGCAGTAGTACCAATAATACCAACAGCATTAACAGCAGTAGTACCAATAGTACCAGCAGTACCATTACCAGCAGTATTACCAATAGTACCAGCAGTAACATTACCAGCAGTAGTACCGATAGTACCAGCAGTACCATTACCAGCAGTAGTACCAATAGTTCCAGCAGTAACATTACCAGCAGTAGTACCAATAGTTCCAGCAGTAACATTACCAGCAGTAGTACCAATAGTTCCAGCAGTAACATTACCAGCAGTAGTACCAATAGTAACAGCAGTACCATTACCAGCAGTAGTACCAATAGTTCCAGCAGTAACATTACCAGCAGTAGTACCAATGGTACCAACAATAGTACCAATAGAACCAGAAGTAACATAACCAGCAGTACCATTACCAGCAGTAGTATCAATAGTATCAGTAGTACCAATATTACCTACAATAGTACCAGCAGTAGTACCAATAATACCAACAGCATTAACAGCAGTAGTACCAATAGTACCAGCAGTACCTTTACCAGCAGTACTAACACTAGTATCAGCAATAGCACTAACAGTACCAGCAGCATACATACAGTGACACCAGCCGGCTGGCCTCTCTCACAGTGACAACATTACAACCCCCAGTACTGTACAATTATCCAGGGAGAGGCGCTGACTTTAACATGGGATAAAAATATTTATATTGTAACTCTTCGGTATTTTCAGATATATTTATACATAATGTTTATATTTACATTTTTGATTTATATTTATGTGAAGTTGAACTTGTGTTAATCATTAGATTACGTATCCCTGGGATTTCCAACAGGGACGCCGAGAAACGCATGTGGGGAAGATGACCGCATACCTTCATCCTACATTATCTGTGTCCTTAGGAGGTGTGTGACCACTCTCCAATGTTCTGTGTGGCCTTGAGGAACATTGAGTAATGTGTCTGGCTTGCAATGAGGGTTGGCCACCACTGCTAGACTAGCTGGGGACAGGATTTCAAACACTGCAAACCGCATGGTGGGCTTTTTTCTGTAACGTTGTCTTGTATATCATGAATGGTGTAATCAAGGAAGACCATCCATTGAAAGATGATCCTTTGACGTAACCAACTCATCAAAGAAAGGGATCAGAAGAAGATGTCAAGAATTGTTCTTATGTGGTGGCCCACAGTCAAGAAAACTGTAGCCAAATACAGTATAACAGCAGATGACCAGTTCGAAAACCATTGATGTCTAAGAAAGACAAGACTACAACGGAGAAAACCGCAAAATTGTATCACTGAGCATGGAGAAACATCACCTATTCTGTTGCTCTTTGTGTGTGTGTGTGTGGGGGGGGGGGTCACAATTTGGTAAAAACAACATAAATCTATGAACCCTTCCTATCAGGCATCAACAGTTCAGACTGGTGGAGGAAGTCTAAGGTCACACGTATTAGTCCACTGCGGGCACCATCTCACATCGGAACCCACCAAGGCTATTCCAATGGTGCACCAACCTGCTGTGGGTATGCCACATGTGGCCTTGGCCTAATGGTGCTTTGTAGAATATATTTGGATGCCACAACAAATTTCTCCGGTTACGAAGGCTAAAGGAGTTCTAACATTCCATGAGATGGTCATCTTTAATAATAAACCCATTGACATTCAACTGTATCTCTATGCTCCACCATTCCCCATATCAATATGTCCTATACATAGCATATAATCTATACACAGCTCTATCCACCACAGTCCTTGGCTGACAAATCCTAACTGTGTATATGGGTGTGAATTTTACTTTAATCCCTTATTATGACCAACACGGTTTTGGAAATGGATTCAAAGAAAATGACATTGCGGACCAGAATCTGCATTAAGTGTAATTTTCCATATTATGCCTCCAAGCCTTTGAATGTTCACATAATAGCACACACAACAATGGAGAATTCTGCCATTCAGCGGGGAAATAATATTGTCCGGAATATCTATTCAGCGGAGCAGAGTCTGTATGCCGAAGACTGAATTTGTTATTAACTGGAAACCCGGATTTAACTATGAGCAGATGAGGCACAAGTGACCTCCAGAAATAATGTCCCTCACAAGGAGAGATCTCATTTACATAATGTCTATTTATTTAGGTGTATTGTAGGTGGTGAATGAGAGCGCTCGTCTATTAGACACTGGAGAGGAGCCAACGGAGAACATTACTCATGGTAATGGAGGGACATCTCGAAATAAACATGCTACTTATGGTTCCTTTTAGAGAAGTTACAACATAAGATTACAGTCCTCCTCATTGACGCCTGAGACTGAAGATGACAGTGAAGACGGCGATTATTTCCGAGCTTTCTTGTGATATTACGGGGGGACATAGAAGGATGTTAACGTTGTACTTATTAGAATATCCCAAGGAGATGTGATCTAAGGTAACATGGATGTATTCTCTTTCGTATCACAGTTTTAGTATATTTACCGTATATACTCGAGTATAAGCCGACCCGAATATAAGCCGAGGCACAAAAAACTGGGAAAACTTATTGACTCGAGTATAAGCCAAAAACTGTGCTGAAAAATTTGGCTTATACTCGAGTATATACGGTAGTATGTATTAACTCTTAAGTTTTCAAATTTAACTTTTTTCTATTTTTTTTTTTTTTTTTGCTAACGTTGCCATAGGAGAACTTAATTTTTGCTAGACAGATTGGGTTCACAATGGCGGCATTTGCTATTCTGTTGAAGGTATCGACAATAACGTTGAAGAGCCAAACCTGGGAGTCCTAAGAAGACTCCTTGCCGCCCTGACAACTCAACGGCTCCCATGATCTCACCGGATGGAAGGTCTAAAGTAAAAGTGAACATTCAAGAACCTCTTGATATACCATGGCTGCATGTGATAAAATGCCTGTGATCTGAACCATCTCTGATCACAGGCACTGCTACGAGGTCCCTGTTGTGTATAGCAGAGCCCTGGCAAATACAGTGCTACATCATCTGCTGAACGGGTGCCATTTTTATAAACCCTCTCCTTTGGACCTGGGAAGGTATAAAAGGAATCTATCATGACAATACTATCTAATCCTGTGCATAATATAGACATCGTAGGACACCCCATACAACCGACCCATGTAGGAAAACCATCTGTTGGTGCCCTACCCTAATGATAGGCCATGCAAAATATCTCATAGTCATGCGGTTTCCATATAGACTATTGTGTGTTGGGACGAATATGTTCAAAGATTTATTCTTCTAGTATCAATGCTACAAAGTCTGATGGAGCCACAATTTGTCCAGCAGAAAACTCTGTATGCTTCTGTATGAAGTATAAGCCCTACCAATGGTACAGGAGATGTCTCATGGACCTCCATTGCAGCCTTATTATAACCGCCATACAAAACCAGCTATTGTTTGCTCCATTGCCTGCAATAAAAAATGGTGCAAATTAGCAGATAGACTTGAATTGATCAAACATTTCCTTGTGCATGCCCTTGCTATGAATACCTGTGTTCGGCAGGGCGATACAGATGGTTATAGAGTGCAAACAAATACCGTGTATAGTTTGATCCTAAAGTTATGAGTCAGTCCCCTTCTTCTTGTTAATCTATTCCAGAGGAATAAAGAGGCCTCCTTGGTCAGAAGGGTCAGTGTTATTCATGCTACATATCTCTGAGGACACTACCGAACTGCGCTCTCTTAGAGAAATATCAACTTGCATAACTTTGTCAGCAGGATCAAAGAAGAATAAAGAAGAGACGGTCACAGAGTATAAAGCATCGAGGAAAGGGAAGGGGAGAGAACAGCTTAATGGGAACATCCACTGAGCCCTGAACTTGGAGCTTCACAAGATAAAGTGACGTCCTGAAAATAAAAAAAAGCGATGTGGACAACAGCCAAGAGCTTAGGACAACTGATGGAGAACTGATGCCTATACCTAGAACAGTTGAGACAAAAGCCTATAGACTGCTTACAAATTGGTATCAGGTTTTCAGTATTACAATTTTTGTAACTTACCACCTATCTATACAATCAGGATGAACATCTGATCACTAGAGGTCCTACTGCTAAGTCCCCCCCACCGAGCTTGAGAACATTGTTCTCGAAAATGGGGCGACTTGTCTCTGTTATCTGGAGCAAATATCAGAAATTCTAGCAACTAGCGGACAACAGAGAGCAGTATAACTAGCTGATCCTGAACGCCTTCACCAGAGTCAGCCGTGAAGCCATATGGATTTGTACTGAATTTGTGAAAATTTATCACAGAAACTGGTACAAGAAAGAAATACTCCAAACTGAAGTCAAACATTTCTCAAGTTTAAATAAAACTCAGCCTTTATTTTTCCATTTTAAAGTAGGGAAATATCCATTGCAAAATTTAAAAAGCGCTCAGCATGGCCAGCATAAGAAGGAAAAACGCAGCGTCCGGCTGACGCGTTTCGGAGCTCTTATACTAGCTCCTTACTCATAGCCTGATACAATGTGAATGAGTGTCTCAATATATAACAAAAATCGACGCCCTCACACACCTGTGCTGATTAAAATTAACCCCATGAGTACAAACTCAAAACGGGTTCAAAATACAAAAAAACATATGCACATAATAAACACACACAAAATACAGTTACAATTTACAAATACAGATAAAACCTAAATCCTAAATTATCCCCCCTCCACTCAGACCCATAGTATCTGGCATAGGGTCTCTAAATGAGAGACTCTGTGACTGGGTGGACCAAATATTACAACCTTTGGTGGTGCGTGCACCAGGTTACATACGGGACTCAAAGGAGATACTTAGAGTCTTTGATGGGTTTGAGTGGAGGGAGGATTTCCAATGGTTGACGTGTGACGTCTCGGCGCTGTACCCCTCCATACCACATGATGTGGCTCTTTTGTCATTGGAATATCATTTGAAAACATTTTCGGACTTTACAGATGAAGTATGTCAGTTTCTTCTGGATGTGGTGGAATACCTTCTTCACCATAACTACTTCATGTTTGATGACGTCTGTTACCTACAGGTGCGGGGTGTGCCAATGGGGGCGAGGTTCTCGCCCTCATTGGCTAACCTTGTAATGTCGTGGTGGGAAAGTAATCATATCTTCCATGCCAGTAATCCCTTTAGAAACAACATCCACTGGTATGGAAGATATATAGATGATTTATTAATTGTGTGGGAGGGGGACACAGAGAGAATCCAGAAATTTATCGAATATATCAACAGTAATCATCTTAATTTAAAATTTACACACAGTGTTAATTTGAATACTATTCATTTCCTGGACATTACTTTGGTGGGAGATGTCCTAACAAAAAGTGTTAATACCTCTCTTTTTCTTAAGGAATCCTCAGGGAACACCCTGTTACATTATGGAAGTTCTCACCCGGAACATACCAAGCGTTCCTTACCAGTTGGTGAGTTAATACGACTTAAGAGGGCCTGTAGTGATAACAAGACGTATGTGTCACAGAGAGAAGGTATGTGTGAACGTTTCAAAAAAAGGAATTACCCACAGTGGTCCATTAATAGGGCCAAACAAATAGTAGATCAGATGGATAGAGAGTCCTTGTTAATAACCAATAGCAATAAACATAAGGACAAGAACCAAAATAAAGGGAAATTATATTTTTCCACCAGATACAGTGGTAATTTTAAGAGTATTGTACATATTATTAAAAACAATATGGGAATACTTAATCAGGACGAAACTTTGAAAAATATTGTTTCGGAGGGTGTGAACTTTATATCCAAAAAGGCAAAACCTTGGGTAACCATCTTTCCCCCAGCTTGCTCTCAACCAGTAATAAATCTAGTTCTGAAACTTGGTTACACATCAAAGGATTTTACAGATGTGGCGCAATTAGATGTCAAGTTTGTAGATTTGCCGACAAAAGTTCATTTTTTATGAATTGTACAGGCACAAAAAATTTTAAAATCGATAGACATATGAATTGCGCTACAGATCACGTTATATATATGATCTCATGTACCATGTGTAATTTACAATACATAGGAAGTACTATAAGATCTTTAAAATTAAGGATATCAGAGCATGTACAATCGGTTACTAATGAAAATTCGACTAAGATCACAGGGGTAACCAAACATTTTAGGGAATTACATAAAGGGGATTTGACATCTTTCAGCTTTAAGGCTATAGAAAAGGTGACGAAACCTAAGAGAGGTGGCAATTGGGATCAGTTGGTCCGTGAAAGAGAGGCTTTCTGGATCCTCACACTTGGGACGAGGATACCCACAGGCATGAACCACAGAAGCGATCTATCTTATATTTACAAATATTAACATCACAGCAGTAATCAGCTGGAGATTTACATCAACAGTTTATATTTTATTGTTTCATTCAGTTTGAGAAAGATAACAATTAAGAACATGATGCTTATATATTTCCAATGAACACATAAGATTTCTATACAACTTACCTGTTAATGCAAGATGTGGTTTGTGCTCAAAATTATATTGGCGTTCCATTTAGTGTAAGTTCAGTTGTAGGGTACGCTTCAATTTGCTACCTTGCAAGAGCTTTCTCTTTGATGTATTTGTTTTCTCCTTTCAGGATCGCAACAAGTCCTTGATAGGTTTCATCAGGTCATGTGACACGCATGCGCAACAGACATCCTACCGTCCATCTTTGTTGAGGGCATCACCCAACCATATCTTGTTGCCGGATTTCCATGGAATTATATATGATATGAGTCTTTTATGGATCAAAAGAATATTATATGATATATGATTATTTTCTTCAGTTTCTCAGGATTTAGGTTTTATCTGTATTTGTAAATTGTAACTGTATTTTGTGTGTGTTTATTATGTGCATATGTTTTTTTGTATTTTGAACCCGTTTTGAGTTTGTACTCATGGGGTTAATTTTAATCAGCGCAGGTGTGTGAGGGCGTCGATTTTTGTTATATATTGAGACACTCATTCACATTGTATCAGGCTATGAGTAAGGAGCTAGTATAAGAGCTCCGAAACGCGTCAGCCGGACGCTGCGTTTTTCCTTCTTATGCTGGCCATGCTGAGCGCTTTTTAAATTTTGCAATGGATATTTCCCTACTTTAAAATGGAAAAATAAAGGCTGAGTTTTATTTAAACTTGAGAAATGTGTGCTGGATGGTGACTTCAAGAAAGTGTATTTTTATCCTGGGCTGAAAGGCATATAACCTCCGTGCACATCATCTATGCCTTTATGCAAAGTTTGGTTTGAAATTAACAGGAACAGCGTTTATTCTTCTTCACATCAAAGCATCTGAACACGAGGGTGAGCTGACACATTATTTATTTAGATGATATGTTATCTTACAAGACAGATCATAATCCGGAGGAGAGTGAACGTCCAAGCTAAGAGTCAGTCTGTAAGGTCCAAGTCAAAATTCGAAGACAGGCAGATATTTATTTATGCATTATGGACTTACTGTTACGGTTCTGAGTATATATTTGAAAATAATTTTTAACATGACAGAACCACTAGACTGCAAGACACTGCCGTGAGGTGCACAGGCCCCCGGAAGGGCAGCCGTGTGCCTGAAGGCTAACCACCCATTAACTGCACTGGCTGTGGTGTTAGTGCGGTTCAAATGTGAACAGACTGCAAACAAACTCTCACCTGCTAACCTCACTGGGCGAGTGCACCTGTGCAAAGCTGCTGGGTGAAGCTGAATGAAGCCTTGCAGCAGACCTCTGCTAAATCACAGCAGAGGAATAGGCGCCAGTACAAGCTTCAGCCTGCTACACAGGAAAGGCTGCCAGGGGTTAAGCGTCACCCCCCTGGTCAGCAACATAAAGGGCTCCAACAGCAAGGAGCTATAGAGTAACTACACAGTTCAACAGGCTTTACAGATTCCCACTGGCAGAGCCAAGGAATCCTAACTAGATCCCTAAACTGCTCCTGCCTTTCACTGGAACCTAGCCCTGACCTCCTGTCTCAAAGTATTATAGTCAAAGTGTGAGCACCGGGCGGGCGTCAGCTCACACTATATAAAGGCTAGTCCCCGCCCACAGGGGCAGTGGCATAACTTCACCGGACATGCTCAGTATGGGCAGAATGGGACTTCCCCTACTGAGCGTGCTCAGACCTTAGCCTCTAAGTGCCTCCAAAAGGTCAGAGCATGCTCAGTAGGCAGAAAGCTGGACTTAGAGCTTACAGCTCACTGCACGACGCCGAGGGCGAGGGTTGGATTGGCCCGCAGGTGGCGCTGGACGGGAAACCTGCAGGACCCCATCCTAACACTTACGCACATGGTAATATGTTGGGGTTTTTTTATATACCTTATTTATTTTCAAAATGTACATTTTTATACCTTTTTTAACTGTAACTCAAGGGGATTTCAAGCTTTTTATACTTTTCCCCCCACTGTACCATACTTGAATTCCAACCTTGGATCTTGATCCCTTGTACAATATACTGCAATAATTCTGGATTGCCTAATATTATACATAGACTGCTTATGTGCAGTAGGACAAGGCAGCTAGGGGACTGTTGATTGGTCTACTGACTGCCATAACAACCCCTTGGTCCTGATCTCACTGTGGGAAGGGGGCGTGGAAGGGAGGGACACCCCCAATTGCCCAGGACTCATTTTTTGTGGGACAAGTTTTAATTTTTATTGTACGGTATGTAAATTTTTGATCACTTTTTATTGCTTTTTTCTGGAGAGGGGGAGGCCAAGTCACCAAAACACATTAGCATGAGGGGTTAGTCATAACATTTTGCAGCTCCCGCGCTTAGTACTAGGTTGCGGCAGTGTAGTATTGCCAGAAGCAATGTAACAGGCACAACTCCTGTGCAATGCAGAGTACCTAGGGGTTAAACAGGGAACCAGTGGACATCCATATTATTAGTAGGGCTCCTTTACCAACCACTTCTGTGAGTAGGTCCTAAGTAGTGATTATAGGACACTCTTTCCTGGAACGTAATGGTGGTCAGAGATCACGGCGGTACAATGTCATCATCTAGCATACATATTTGACATTTGCAAAGACTATTATGACTTGATTTCCAATTAAAATGTCAATTTGAGCTTTTTATCTCCAGATTCTACCTTAATCTCTTGATCCTTGAGAGAATTAGAGGCCGTCTTTTTCGTCAGACCATATGCTAATTAATGTCACTAATGGCCGCTCTATGATACTTGAGGCTATTTGACAGAAGCTACATCTGGAATTCTACGAGAAGTTAATTGTAGTCGCAGGTTCTTTTGCCTTTTTCTAGAACGGATTCAGTCGCGTACATTGTAAAGTGTGTCCTATACGTATGGCACCAGATTTATCAAGCTTTATCAGCCCGTGGTGTGAACATCTGCAGCTGTTCCATCTTCAGCTGTCATTTATCAAGCTTCAGACTGTACAGTGCGACGGGAAGACAGAAATGACTGCGGGATCAAATCTGGAAAATGCACATTAAGTCTGGTAATACGAAACGAGAATGGAAGTTCATAATGTGTTGAAATGTTTTAGATCGATATCCTATTAATATTATAATTGTGAAAGTTTGTGAGTTTGGATGTTTGTGGGTTTGTGTGTTTGGATGTTTGTGTGTTTGGATGTTTGTGTGTTTGGATGTTTGTGTGTTTGGATGTTTGTTCCTCAATCACACCCGAATAGCTGAATGGATCTCCTCGAAATTTCACACACACCTACATATTGACCAGGAAGGGGTAATAGGCTACTTTAAAAGTGTCTCACTGAACCCAAAACGCCACCGCGACCCTCCAAAGTTGTCTCCTGCTCCGCTGTTGGCCCGGGCATGACGTCATCGCAGAGACTTACACACAGGTGCTATTGGTGCATTCCGGTGTGTGGGCGGGAGAGGGAAACAGCACAGCGACCCATAGGTTGCTGCCGAATTGTGGGGGTGGCCAGCGCGTGGGAACCCGACGCTGAACATGCCGGCTGCCCGCAACACTCCGCTAACATGCCGGCCGACCACACATTGCCTCAGGCCGGCGTAGCATGCAGCAGTGCATCCAGCCTGAACAAGCCCAGCCGCACCTACCAGCGAACTGTGCGGCTGGGAACACACACACGCCACGGGAAGGACCACACATGCTCGCTGAAGCTTTGGCCACAAGACACACACCACCCCAGCATGTAAATGGTGAGTACTGCGGGAACAGGGATCGGCGGGATGCTTAAGGGAGGGGGGGGTGCTGGTGCTACGGGTTACAGGGGGGTCTGGGGGCGCGGGTTTGGCAACAAAGGGCAGAAGGTAAGTAGGGGGGAGGGGGGCCAGATTGCACATGTGGTAAGGGGGGGGGGAGGGGGTACATGTAGGAAGTGACTGTAATCTCTAAAAGAGAGGGGAGGGGGCCGGGGACACGGGTGGGGGGTAAGGGGAGAGCCGAAGGTGCAGCAGCGGGGCCGTGGGGTCCCAGCCCACAATGCTGTGGGAGGAGCCCGCACCAGCCACAAGGAAAGGGCTGTGAGGGGGCCACGGGCGGCGCTGCAGGTGGTTCGCGCAAGGGTGAGGGGACAGCGGATGAAGCCGCGGATTATAGCTAGTAATACATATAATACATTAAACTGGGGCAATATCAAATTTTTAAAAACATTCAAGATATATTGAGACCTAAAAACAGACTGCGCTCATAAGATGCCTCACATCCTAGGGTCCTTCATCCCATTAGTATATGGTCTATGTACCAATGGTGGTATGAATCCTGAAATCTTCACCATCAATGAAAGAAGCTGCTCATATATTCCACAGTGGCCACTACAGACGAAATTTGGTATTACAGGCGGCAATTAAAATTAATACTTATTCATGTAATTAATACATCATGGGCTTAAGTTCAAGTAAATTTCATTTATAAAGGGAGTTCACAAGTGGGGAACTATCATCTACGACATTCATATATTTTGATGAGACAACTCCTTTAAGGAGACTTTCAGCTGTCCTGATATGTCCACTTCACTAAATATTTGTGTTCCCCATGATTCCCCACAATAATTCTGCAGTGTTTTTCTTTGGCTTGTTCACATGGCATTTTTACTATCGTGTTGAAAGAAAAAAATGGATACAATTTTTTTACATTAAAGTCAGTCTGGGTAAAATAAATTTTTGACATATGTAAAACCGTGATGTGAACCTAGTCGTACGTTATTGTTTTTGAGAAATTTCTAAACAGAATGAGAATTGGGTATAACCATTACTCTTGGCAATGTGATGTGTCCCTACACAGTTTCCAATGGCAGCACTGACCGGATAGTGTCAGAGTATGTAGTAACTCCCCCCCCCCCCCCCGCAACTGGTCACGCCCCATTGTCAATTTATTCATAAACTTAACAGAGGAACAGAACAACACAGAGTTAGGAGAACAATATACTATGGAATTGGTATGATATGCAGCACTGCACTTCCCATGAGGTGACCTGAAGCGACCGCTTCAGGCGGCGCTATGCCAGGGCCCCAGGGAGGGCGGCATTTTTGCTTACCTAAGCCAGTCCAGGACAATCTGTCCTGGACTGGCTTAGCACCGAGTAATGGATTGGGGAGGCCGCTGGAGCAGCGCTGCTCCAGCAGCCTCCCCTCATGCTCAGGCAGAGAGCAGGTCCTCTCCGTGCCTGATCTCTGCCTGCGAACGGCGCTAAGCCCTGCCCCTTCAGTAAACCACGCCCCCTTCTGTTGTCCGCCTCGGGCGGCCAAAGGGGCAGGTTCACCCTTGATAATATGGGAACATGAATGGTTAGGCCTGGATCATATCTACTCGGGGAGTCCGCATGGGGACCCAACCGAACGGCATACTGAACGCATTGACAAGTGGTGAGTTTACGAAAGCACATGGACCTTAGACTATAATGGGGTCCGTGTGTTTTCCGTGCACTGACTGCACAAGTCATGCGGAGAGGAAAGGAGTTCATGAAGCACGGGGAAAACATACGGACCACCGCTTGTCAAAGCATTCGGTATTCTGTTCCCAATCGGGACTCCCCAAATGGAATACCGAACTCAGATGTGACCTGCGCCTTAGGCTCTCTTTTATAATGCCAAAATATTCCATAGTCTTGTACACGATTAAGTGAAAATCCATATGTACATATCATGCAAGTTTTCTATTAGAAACTAGACAACAATTCAAACAAATTTGCCACCATGCCTCCAAAATTTGCGTAAATTAAAAAGGTAACTCATTTTCTTAAATATTTGTTCTGTTCTAATCCCCATATCATCCGTCTCATGAGACAATGGTATATTTGAGGCAGGAATAAGATGGAGTGGGGGGACCAGAATTGAAATGACTGGAATAATGACCAAAAGTCTAGATAAAAAAAAAGCCTTACACAATTGGATTGGTTTTTACACGATATGCCATTACTCTCCGATGCTAGAGATGTTGACTACAGAGCACTCTATGTAGAAGTGCTCCATTTTATTCATTTCCCGCTGCCTCTTGTATATCGTCCATTACTTCTAGTGCGGTGACTTTATCTACTGTCAATCACGCTACAATGTGACTCGCACAACCCTCTCCATAGCGCCAATTCTATGACCCCGACACCTTTTTCTCTTATTATTTGCTTATTCCAGATTAGTTGCATTAAAATAATGAATATATATATTCCCACTCACTGGGGAGTAGTTGCGATGGTCCATTGCATTTTAACAAGCAGCTCCTGGCTGTAACTCTGCTTGACTTGAGTGCCCATTATCGCTCTAATGACCGTGCTGTGAGAGTGATCCTCCTCTGAAGAGTCGCTTTTTTTCCAGTTCACCTTTTTATCCATTATTTTTGACCTATTATAATGTTTTGAGTAAATTGGGCTTATTATATGGTATATGGAAAACATAAACATTGTATAAGGGTATACGTCATTGTAGTATATGGGAAAGGTCTGCAATTCCTATAAAAAGCAGCTAAACAGACAGTCCTTACGAACGTGAGCCAATGTAAGAAATAATAGCTGCGTCTGGGATTTTTTTTTTCCAGCTGGAGGAGTTTGTGCGGGTTACTGTGACTGTAAATTCTGCTGATGTGT